>NC_135975.1:13610225-13910225 GCF_053455715.1 Rhinoraja longicauda
CTAACAATGTTTCCCGACTTTTAATAAAAATACGCGGTATAAACAATGAAAAAACGCCACATTACTCTTCATGAATTAATACTTTTATCATAAAAAGTGAATTTTCAAGGACTTTCAAGGACCTATGATAAATCCAAGGACTTTCAAGGCCTTGAAAACAGAGTTTCAAATTCAAAGACTTTTAAGGACCGTACGAACCCTGCTGTAAGCTATTATTTCTCATTTTTTCATATTTCATATTTTTTATATTTCAGATACTGCGCGGAAACAGGCCTTTTCGGCCCACCGAGTCCGCGCCGCCCAGCGATCCCCACACATTAACACTACCCTACACACACTAGGGACAATTTAAAAAAAACAACATTTTACCCAGTCAATTAACCTACATACCTGTACGTCTTTGGAGTGTGGGAGGAAACCGAAGATCTCGGAGAAAACCCAAGCAGGTCACGGGGAGAACGTACAAACTCCTTACAGTACAGCACCCGTAGTCAGGATCGAACCTGAGTCTCCGGCGCTGCATTCGCTGTAAGGCAGCAACTCTACCGTTGCGCCACCGTGTCGCCCATTCATTTGCAAATTCTCACACCATCCATCTATATTACACATAATTTACAATGCCCAGTTTGTCTTTTGGGATGCAGGAGGAAGCAGGACCACCTGGAGGAAACCCACATTGTCAGATAAAGAATTTGCAAACTTGGTATGTACAAGTATCAGGATTCAACTCTGCTGTGAGACAACACATCCGGCTGCTATGCCTGTAGTAAAAATTCTGAAAGCTATTCTTTATTCACTTACTTTTTTCTTCTGTGGTGGATTTTGTGGTGTACAACCTCCCTCTGTCATACTGTCCCCATTAATCCCTTTGCCAAAGTTGATCATCCCATCCTCAGAGCAGTAATAACCAGTTCCTTCTGGAAATGATAGCCTGGTATCATCTTGAAGCATTTTCAATTCATTTGCCCTAAAACCACCTCCTATCTCCAACTGATGCGAGGGTGTAAGATCCCGAAGATTGGAATTCAATGGAGAGAAATTTAAACTCGGTTGTTCTGGGCTCTTCATCCATGAAGAGTACACAGAGCCCATTCCACTGTAAATAGGATCTGATTGGCTGTTTGTGTCAGTCCGATCATGGTGAATAGGGCAATCCAAATCTTTGTGCAACGCACGCTGCTCGCACAATTCAAATCCCGCCTGGAGTTCCGAAACAGATTCAATGCCACTGTTACATTGGTTCATTTCTGTTCTGCTCCGTGGGCTAACGTCTCCAATAGTCTTTACATCATCAAGTCCCATTTCCGTTACGTTGGAGCTCGTTAAAGAATTCAGTGCTAAGAGGGAGGATACTTTGTCAGAAATCTGCAAATTAAAAAGTTAATAAGTTACTTTTAAAACTTTTCACTTTAAATTCAATGCTATTTATAGGAAAGAATTTAGGAAAGGATGTATTGAAATAAATCAGTTGTATATTACTAAATAGGAAGGAGAATGGTTTGGCATTTCAAGATGCAATCTTGTGACACCCAGCCTAAAAAGACTACTTGATATGCACAAGCAGTTTATGGAAAATCTTTTAATACTGGGTGCCTGAAAACTGCTTAACATGTTTGAGGCAATGAAGGAACAACATTCCACAAAAGGATTGAGTAAGTTTGATCGGAAAAAACCCCAGGCATCAGTGACGATTGACAGCATTGAGACCACGTCAGTTCCGCTGGGCAAGAGCAAAGAAATGAAATAAAATAAAGGAAGATATTTTGCGTAAGGCAAAGTAACAGCTCAAAGTAACAAATTTATCCATTCCTTTGTGGAGTCTAATGGTACCCTAAAATGTAATGTTGAGTGACAGAACTTGTTTTCTTACAAAACCAAAAACCCACGGTATTTATCATTGTTAATGCAGTAAAATAAATTACACTAAATTACCTCTTGAGTATAATTTCTTCGCTTAACTTCTGGGGAACTTTCTGGTGACGAAATGTTCTTTAGATAGGGCAAAGGAGAGAAGGGCAAATTAAAATACAAACAAAAAATATTTTAAAACTGAATTGAAAAACTTAGCTGTTTTACCGAAAAAATACTTTCTATTTAGTAAAGTATTCTGCTTCACAAATCATATTCTCTTTAATGCTAAAAGACAATGAAATTCTAGATAAACCACCTATTTAATTTACATAATTAATTTTAACCTTTTTGATGTGCCATTTCACTATAGCCAAATTATCATTGGGAGGAATCACAGACGAAAACACTTATTAATTTGGCTTATAGAGTCATAGTTATACAGTGTGGAAACAGGGCCTTCAGCCCATCTTGCCTATACCAACCAACATGCCCCATTTACACTAGAAGGTATCACAAAATGCTGGAGTAACTCAGCAGGTCAGGCAGCATCTCAGGAGAGAAGGAATGGGTGACGTTTCGGGTCGAGACCCTTCTTCAGACTGATGTCAGGGGGCAGGACAAAGGAAGGATATAGGTGGAGACAGGAAGATAGAGGGAGAACTGGGAAGGGGAGGGGAAGAGAGGGACAGACGAACTATCTAAAGTTGGAGAAGTCAATGTTCATACCGCTGGACTGCAAGCTGCCCAAGTGAAATATGAGGTGCTGTTCCTCCAATTTCCGGTGGGCCTCACAATGGCACTGGAGGAGGCCCATGACAGAAAGGTCAGACTGGGAGTGGGAGGGGGAGTTGAAGTGCTCAGCCACCAGGATATCAGGTTGGTTTACACTAGATGCACCTGCCTGCATTTGCCTATATCTTTCTAAGCCTATCTATCCTAAGTTTGTAATTATCCAAATGTTTTTTTTAATGTTGTGATAGTACCTGCCTCCTGTGGCAGCTTGTTTCAAAAAACCGACCACTCTTTATGTAAAAAAGTTACCCCTCAGGTTCCTATTATATCTTTCCCCTCCTCATCTTAAACCAATGTCCTCTTGTTCTTGATCCCCTTACCCTTGCTAAGATTGTGCATTTACCTGGTCTATTCCTCTCATGATCTTATACACCTCTATAAGATCACCTCTCATCCTCATGTGCTCCAAGGAATAATGTCCTAGCCTGCTCAACCCCTCCTTATAGCTCAGGCCCTCGAGTTCTGGCACCATCCCCTTCTCTGCACCCTTTCAAGATGAACAATATCTTTCCTATAACAGGGTGACCAAAACTGAACACAATACTCCAAATTGGCCTAACCAATATCCCGTACAACCGTAACATAACCTCCCAACTTCTATACTCGATACGCCGACTAATGAAGGCCAATATTCCGAAAGCCTTCTTGACCACCCTATCTACCTGTGACGCCACTTTCAGTGAATTATGTACCTTCAATCCTAGATCCCTCTGCTCTACAACGCTCCCGAGAGCCCTGCCATTCATTTTGCAAGTTCTGCCTTGGTTAGACTTCCCAAAATCCAACACCTCACACTTATCTTTTCTAAACGCCACTAATCATTCCTCAGCCCACCTGCCTAACCAATCAAGATCCTGCTGCAATTTCTGACAACAATCTTCGCTGTCTACAATTCCACCTATTTTAATGCCATCTGCAACCTCATCCAAATCATTGACATTGATGACAAACAGCAATGGACCCAGCACCAAACCCTGAGGCACACCTTGTCACAGGCCTCCAGTCCAAAAAAGACCTCCTCCATCACCCTATTTTTCCTTCCATGAAGCCAATTTTCTGTCCAGTCAGCTAGCTCTCCTTGGATTCCATGTGATTCATCCTTCCAGCCTACCACTAAGAACCTTGTCAAATGCTTGAGAATTGTCTTTGTACTTGCTTAAAACAAATTACATCTCTAACTTTTCCAAATTTGGAAGTAATCAACCTTAAATGTTGACATTTTCTTTCTTCATAGATGCTGCCTGACTTGCTGGTTATTTCCAGCCTTTTCTGATTTTAATTCAAGATTTTCAGCATCCACAGTATTTAGCAATGGACGCAGGTTGTTGTTATCACTTTCCTCTGTAGAAAGTTGTTTATTTCAATGTCTATATACTAAAACTCAGTCAGTCCGTCAGTCCGTCCATCCATCCATCCATCCATCTATCTGTGATTTTGCCAAAACGGTAAACCGTTGCGCCACAATTTTTGCACCACCTTAATCACCACTCTCCCCGCCAGTGCCTATAATATTTTTATTTAAATTGATTGTATATTTTTTAAGCTACAGAGGTTTTAAAGTTAAAACATTTCCTTTCTAACCGATTTCTTGAAGGTCTTCAGCATGTGACGTCACAATGGGACCCTTACGCCTGTGCGCCGTGCCCCCCCCCCCCCGCCGTACAATTCATGCAGATATATTTATAAATATATTTGTATGTATGTATGTATATTTCTATGAGAGACAAGTGGAGCTGCAGCCAAAACGGTCAACCACAGCACCACAATTTCAGTACCACCTTAATCACCACTCTCCTGGCGACTGTTTATAACAAGTTTTATTTAAATTGGTCTTACATTTTTGAAGTTAGAGACATTTTAAAGTTTAAAACTTTCATTTCTAAACACATTCTTTCAAAGAGCTGTGCGTCTGACGTCACCACAGAGCACACACGGCCTCTCCTCACTCGCACAAACAAGATGGACGCCGTTAGCGGAGCCGCCCGCCCGCAATCAGTGGCTCCCCTCTCCTCTCTCCCCTCACTCTCCCCGCTCTCCCACACCCGGGGGACACGTCTCCGAGCAGGAGGGAGATGGTCGGACTGATGGTCCACTCATCCTTCCCTTTCGTCCCTTCAACCCACGGCGTCCTCGAGTCCTCGCTCCCACCCGGGCCCAGCGCCCTGCACCGTTACCGCACACAAGCGGGCAGCTTCTCCTCCTCCTCCTTCAGCGGCCGCTTCCTCCCATGGCGGCGTCGACCAGGGCTGCTGCCACCGACGGCCCCGTCGCGACTTCAGAAAGATGGCGGCCGCTCTACTCCTCCTCACGCTCCGCCATCTTGTGCGCGCCTCCCGCCGCGCCTCTCTCCTCTCGCTTCTCTCACCCCCCCACTCTCCCAGACTCGCCGCCGCCCGTCTCCAGTAGTCGCACCTCCGTTGCCCGACTCGAGTAGTCCGGCGCTCACTCCTCCTCAGTAAGTGCCTTTCGCCGCCAACGGCTCCACGGAGGGTAGTGGACGTGAGGGCCGAGTGGGTGGGGGTAGGAGGGGGGTAATGGTGGGGGGAGGAGAGGGGGAGGCGGGGGGGGTGGGTTAGGAGAGAGAGGGGGTGGTGGGGAAAGGGGGGGTGGGAGAGAGTGAAAGTGGGGCTGGGGGAGGAGAGAATGGGGGGGGTGGGGGGGAGGAGAGAGTGGGGGGAGGAGAGAGTGGGGGAAAGGGGGGTGGGGGAGAGTGCGGATGGGGAGGAGAGAGTGGGGGAGGGGGAGGGTGGGAGGAGCAAAGAGTGGGGGTGGGAGGGAGAGTGGGACTGGGGAGGGGGTCAGCGGGGGAGGGGGGGAAGAGAGTGGTGGTGGGGGGGAAGGGGGACAGTGGGGGTCAGGGAAGAGGAGAGAGTGGGGGGGAGGGAGTAGGGGAGGGAGGGAAAGTGGGGAAGGTGGGTGGGGGAAGGGAACAGTGAAAGTGAAAGGGGAGGAGGGGATGGGCAAGGAGGGGGGTTGGGGAGGAGAGAGGGGGTGTGCGGGGAAGGGGGTAGTGGTGGGGGGAAGTGAGTGGGGGTGGGCGTGAAGGGGACAGTGGGGGTCAGGGGAGAGTGGGGAAGAGGGGAGAGTGGGGGAAGGGAGACAGTGAGAATGGGGGTGGGGCGAGTTGGTGGAGGGGAGGGTGGAGGAGAGAGGGGGGGTGGGGGAGCGTTTGAGTGCGGCTGGGGGAGGAGAGAATGGGGGTGGGGGGAGGAGAGAGTGGGGAAAGGGGGGTGGGGGAGAGTGGGGGAAAGGGGGGTGGGGGAGAGTGAGAGTGGGGCTGGGGAGGAGAGAATGGGGGGGTGGGGGAGGAGGTAGTGGGGGAAAGGGGGTGGTGGGGAATGGGGGACAGTGCGAGTGGGAGGGAGAGTGGGACTGGGGGGAGGACAGGGTGGGGAGGAGAGAAGAGTGGGGGTGGGGAGGAGGAGGGGTGGGGGGTAGGGGACAGCAGGGGTGGGGGAGGGGGGTGGTGGTGGGGGGATGAGAGAGTGGGGGTGGGGGGGAAGGGGGACAGTGGGGTCAGGGAAGATGGGAGATTGGGGGGCAGGGAGGGGGGGATAAGGGAGATTCCGTTGGGGGTTGAGAGTGCTACACCAATACAGGAGAGACTTTGGGTCCAGGGCTCCTCAGTCACACCCTCTCCCCTTCCCTGTACCCCTTCTATGAGGAACTAGGTCTAGTAAGATATAATGGGTTCTCCAATCATTGTTGTGGCAATACATTATCATTGCTTATGAGAAATCTTTTTTAAAAAGGTACAAGCACAGATAAACAAACAATTGACTTTGTTCCGTCTGTAATGTGCGACTGCTTAGTTATCGAAGATGCAGGTTGCTCCAGGTCTAATATTATCAAGCCAAAACAACTGAGCCAATTATTTTTTTTAGCGCCTGAATATTCCATATTTAACAAAACATAGAACTTACTTCAAACTGCAAGCTATTTCCATGAAGGTGGGGTGTTACAGGTGTCACTGGTGAATAAACAGGTTTCAGGCCATTTCTACAAGATTCATCCTCTATTTTTCCCTTAGTTGGAGTACTACACAAAGAAGGATCTGAGGCAGTGATATCAATAAATGGGGGAGTTGTCTGTGGAGAAGGGACTGGAGTGAAGAGCTCGGGTAGACCAGAGTCTGTTAGATGGCGTAATCTTCTTTTCTTTAACGGGGTAATCAATTCTGCAAGGTAACGACAAAAAATGAGAGCAACAATGCACCCCTCTGAGGATAAACTGTGATTAATGTTAAAAGTTTTTTTTAAATACACAAAAAGACCAAACTATACAAAGATGAGTGGCAAGCCTGGACAGAATTTAAAACAGCTAAAAATTACTAAATGTTTAGCAGGGAATGAAGAAAAGAGCTAGCTTGGAATATACAAATATTTAGTAAGCGTTTCTTCCGATATAAAAAGAAAAGTAGGTGAGCGTTAGTCCACTAGAAAGCGAGTCCAGAGAATTATTAATGAATAAAAGGTGGCAGATGAACTAAACCAGCAACAACCTTCAAGTAACATCCCAGAAAAGCTGGAAATCAGAACGGAGGAACTCAAGAAAATTTACAATAATCAGAGAATCTGAAGGATTTCCATAACTAGATCTCTTTGTCCCATTTATCCTTTTGATTCCTGTCAATTTAGTGCATGGCCTTGCACTTGACCACATTAAACTCTATTTGCCAGATTAGAGATTAAAATTTAAAAAATAGGCAACCACTTTCCAGGGATTATACCACATGCCTCTCAACAATCAGCAGGAAATCTTATTGAAACATGCAAGATAATTAGGGGATTGGACACATTAGAGGCAGGAAACATGTTCCCAATGTTGGGGGAGTCCAGAACAAGGGGCCACAGTTTAAGAATAAGGGGTAGGCCATTTAGAACGGAGATGAGGAAGAACTTTTTCAGTCAGAGAGTGGTGAAGGTGTGGAATTCTCTGCCTCAGAAGGCAGTGGAGGCCAGTTCGTTGGATGCTTTCAAGAGAGAGCTGGATAGAGCTCTTAAGGATAGCGGAGTGAGGGGGTATGGGGAGAAGGCAGGAACGGGGTACTGATTGAGAGTGATCAGCCATGATCGCATTGAATGGCGGTGCTGGCTCGAAGGGCTGAATGGCCTACTCCTGCACCTATTGTCTATTGTCTATTGTCTATTGAAATGGGAGACAAATCACAGAGAAGCATTAAAGGATTAGAGCTAGTAGGGCTTTTAACCTCACCATTAACTGGGATCACCCAAGTGTGAAGGTTGGGATAGGGTGCAGTTTTACCACATCCAGGAAGCTTTTGGTGTCAGACAAAAAAGACAGCCAAGTCAATGAGGTATCATGGATGAGCACCATCCATTTGAATAACCATAACTTGGCACGTTTCCAAAATAGTTATAAAACGGGATAAGAATAATCGGGTAATATCAGCAATTAGGAAATTCATTGTTTATTTCTAAGGAAATTAAATATTAAAGTAGCAAGGATACATTTCATTTTTGCAGGGCATTGATGAGACCACGTCTGGGGTATTGTTTACTGTATTGGTTTCCTTATTTAGGGAAGGATGTTCATGTGCTGAAGGCTGTTGAGTGAAGGACAGATTGGCTTATGAGGAAAGGTTGAACATGCTAGACTTGTTCCGGAGTATGAAAGAGTGAAAGGCAACCTCACTAAAATATACAAAATCCTGAAGAATTCTAAATGGGAGGATGTGGGTGAATATAAAACCAAGGGTCATTATTTTAAAAATATGGGGTCGCTTATTTCAAGAATAGAAAGAATGCAAATCTTTGGAAGCAGTCTTCTTAATCCTACATTATTGATCCTAAAGACCCAAACAGCTTTTGGTGAAGTTCAGATATTTGTGGAGTCTGACCAGATGAGGAATCATATCCATTACAATTTTGGATTTATTTGAATCAGGTTAGTATGTTATGAAATTGCTTTGTAAAATGTGACATGAAGTTACAATACCTGTCAAACAGCAATTTCCACTGAGTGCAGCTGTGCCTGGACTGTGAGTTTCACCACTCATTGCTGGACTCAGGGAGCCATCATAGGAAGTTGAATCAAAGGCATCAGCAACCGTTGAAGTCTCATCCTCCAAGGCTTGTTTTAACCAACGCTTCACAAATAAATATACCAATTAGACGCTATTCGTACAAAAGCCTAAATTAGAATTCTTATTTTTTCAGTTTTATTACTCTCAGGTATCACAAATTTATGAAAAAGGTTGCCTTCATAACTACTACTCAAGAGTCTTAATCGTTTAGATTACAAATTCACTCACCCTGAATATTTTGCCATTGCCTCGATGAAACTCAATGTCTTAGCAATTCTTAACAACACCTTCTGTCAAACATAGTGAATTCTGATCTATGTTGTAAGCGAGCTGTTATTATCACATTAACTCAAAAATAAATCTACACTATCAAAATTTAAAGTAAAATCGTTACCTTTTTGCAAGATCCAACCTTTGGTTCCAAAGTTTCTTTCCGACGTCTTCTCTCTGACAAGAATGGCGAGCAAAATCGAATATAGTGCTTAGGGGTTGTATATATATGAGGACTGTGTGCAAGGCCAGGTAATGAATTCAATTGTGTAGCAAGAACTTCAGGATCAGTTGTTATTCGCAGAGGTCTCTCTAAAGGGCTGTCAATTAGTTTACCAGCCTTCTCATTCAACCATTCAGTGACCAAGTGCTGAAAATAAAATTTAAAATTATTAACAATGTCATAAAACTAATTCTAATTAATTTTAAGTTTAAAAAAAATATTTACTTCCTAATTTTTCACAGGGGTGAATATTTTTTTTTAAAGCAGGAAAGGTACTTTTTTATCTATTGGCAAATTAATGTACGTAAATCCGGTTGGGGGGGGGGGGGAGAGAAGCTTGGTGGGACAAAATATAGTGGGAAAATTTAGCTAATAATTTTTTTTTAAGTGATTGAGAATAGAGAACACATTCTTACCTTATACTTACAATGATAAAGGAAGCAATCATTTACCCATTAGGCCCATACCAGTTCCCATAAGTCCCATGCCCAGTTTCATTTTCCCAGTACCCCTGCAACTTATTCTCACACACATTGCCCATCAAAACCCCTTTGATTCTCTTTTCCATGAAACTACACCAAGTTGTTTAGACAACTACCACATCAACGTGCCATGAACTCATAATCCCAACACCATTGCTAGAGACTTTAGAATATATTGATAATATATCCTCAGACAATATTAAAATAAACAAGACAAATGTAGACAATTTAGATAGATACAAACCTTTTTTGTTTTGGGGTATTTAATTGATGTTTTATTGATGGTTGGTGATGTTGTTCCAGTTGATTCTTCCGTTATTACTGTAGTTGTTTCCACTGCTGCTGCTGCTACTACTGCTGCTGGTTCTACTTCAATTGTTTCTTCATCCATGTTGGTATCACATGACTTAGGTGCAGTCTCAGCAAAAGGATTTTCAATTTCATTTTGTTGGACATCAACCTCTGGAGAAGATGGAGGAATGTCAGAGCAGGTACTAACAGTTCTGTGTCTCCGGCGTTGCTGTCCTATATGGGTCCTACTGCGAGAGAAGCTTTTCCTCTGTTTTGTTCGGTTTATCTTGCTGGGATTTGGCTTAGTTAAGACTTCTTCCTTCACTGATTCCTTAAGGAACAGATAAACATGACATAGAATTAATAATTTATGCACCCATCCTTGGGTGAATTAAAAATCAAATTTCAAAAATCAAAAACATTTTTGGCTAAGGTTTTATAACATTTACAAGAGATAATGAGATTAAAAAGTGGGCTGATTGTGATGATATCTCATATTTTTTATTGGATTCTTGCACTTTCCAGCACAGGACTGTTTTCAATCACAGAGCATAAAGCGTTGGAGTAACTCTGCAGCTCAGGAAATATCGCCGGAGGACATGGATGGGTGATGTTTTGGGTCAGGATTCTGAAGTCCTAATCCAAAACGTTGCTAATCCATGACCTCAAGAGGTACTGCATGACCCACTGAGTTACTCCAACACTATGTTTTACGGAAGATTCCAGCAACTGCATTTTGTTGTGCCTCTCTTCTCATTTTCAATCATAACTCACACCTGAGTTAATGGCAAAAAAAACAATTAATAATTAAAAATCAAGGATTGAAAATGAATCCCAGGATCGTGAAAATAGCTAATTTAGGTGGGCAAAATAATTAATTCAGGTACAAAAATAAACCAGGTTTATCAATAAAAAGAAAAATCAAAAGGAAAGAAATACTTCAAAGAAAACAAAAACAGGCTGATAATTTAGAAGATCAATTTAGAAGTAATGTGATCAAGAGTTCATGGCTGTCATCATTAGACTCCACAATCATAAATGATAAGAAATCAGGGACAAATATGATAAATTCAAAAGAGACATCGATTAGCTTTTGCATATTTCTTTGAAACCTGCAGCAATAAAAATGCAAGAATAAGACTGAATAATTTAAATGAAACCCATTCCACGTTTGATTGGCACTAAATAAGTAATTACTACATTATTATGGCACTCTTAATTTCCATGAAAAATGATATGGCATTTAATCCAGTAAAAGTAAAAAGAAATATTAAGAGCAAATGCTACTTTGTATGATAGAAATAGCATTAACAACCAGCAACACATTAAGATTTGAAGCATACAACTTACCTTCCATCTCCTGAGTTTACTTTGCATTTTCATAAGGAAATATATCATTAACAATGTTATTTTTGCAGCGTTTAGTCCAGTTTTTCTTTGCCTTGGAGAAATATTATTTGACCATACCTTTTATTTGAGACATTTTGATCAAGCTCTAGCAAGTACTCAGCAATCAATGCATTTGAAAACAGTATTTTCAGTGGACAATCAAAGACTGTATTGAGAATTGACATAAATAGATTCTTAAGTTGCTTCTTGCAATTATCAAGGATATGGCATCCTGATACATCTTTAAGCTCCAGTTATTTGGATGGGGTGTGGACGAGGGTGCTGTGTTCCAAGAAAGATGATGTGGCTCATTTTCCACTGGCATAACAGAAGGTAGATCCCTTGTAGACACAAAATGCTGGAGTAACTCAGCGGGTCAGGCAGCATCTCTGGAGAGAAGGAATGGGTGACATTTCGGGTCGAGACCCTTCTTCAGACTCAAGGTAGATCCCTTTCTGTGTCAAAGCTTTTCAGTGATCCTATGGTTTCTATGAATGCATGGTATCAGTATATCAGAAAAATGACATGACAGAGTGGAAGGATAAATTCTAAAAAGAGGAAACCAGACAAAAAATCTTTTGGGAAAACAAAGAAAATTAAGGACAAGAAAAAGGCAGGCCATTTTTTTAAAGCTATCTCTGACTCCCTGCCATTTGTACAGATTTAAAGTGGCAGCTGTTAAATCCTCAATCCTTGGCAAAGGCCTCAATACTAATCCCTGGGCATTTAGCTTTTACTAAACTGCTAGAGCTTCATTCACAACCCTCTTATCATTTCTGTTGCAATTACAGGTAGCATGATGACCACCAATGAAAACTAAAAAAAGTTAAGGGTGATTATGAAACTGATCATGTGCGAATATTAAATAAAATGTGAACATCAAAAGTAAAATTAAACTTGAAGTCAACAATTCAAAAAAAGTAGGCATTGAAAGATTCCAGGAAATGACATGATAATCATGTCGCACAGGTATAATAAATATAAATTAATTATTCTTCATATACATGGATAAGACCAGTGTCTCATGTCAAAGTCAATTTTTTGGTAGTGGAAGAATTTTTAAATAGTGGTTCTTAAGGGAAAAAAAAGAGAAAATAAAGCAGTAACTGACCATTTCTCTAACCTCTTCAGTTGGTATCCCTACGTTACTTAGAGTGGCTCGCAAAGTAGTAGCAGCTTATGCATAAAAAAGTAATCTAAATGCGATTTTTGATGGTCCTAGAGACGACTTAATAAATTAGTATCCAGTGGGCCAAATGGCTGAATTTTAGGACGTTAGACGTTATTGTGAAAAATTAGTAATGAATCACTTGTATAATAATGCTAATGATAGGCAAAGAGGGAAATGGCATAGGAAGCAGATTTGTTTTGCTAATTTACTGCGAAGGAAGAGAAATAATATACCTGAATGGAATCCGAGATGGGTACTGCTTGTGTTTCTTTGCTGTCCAGTTTAAAATCTTTTGCTGTACTGATTCGTTCCAAAGCCTGTTCTCTTCTTTTCTCCCTCTTCTCCATCTTTGCAAATGCTTGCATGATAGCTTCCATTTTTCGTTCTTCCCTTGTCTGTTGAAATAGGATGAAATTAAAAGATGTGAGCCAAATGTATACCAAACTATATTAATATTAATATTTTATTGGATCCACATTTTCTTAGTTTGTGACCAATAATGTTTTATGAACACAATTTAAGAGACATTATCTTCAGTAGCATAAACATAAATACATATTAAAGTGGATAAAGAAGCAACACATTGTTTTTTTCATTTTTTAAATTAAATTTTAAGCTTTAAATTATAAAGGGAAATCAAGCTGTGTAAGCATACATGCAAATGGATAAATCTTAAGTTCCAGTTTTATGTAGCCATCAGTTCTATCTTTGTGTTTCATAAACTCTTTAGAATAAATGTCAGCTTTTCCATTCTTTCGGAAATTGCTTTCTCTTATATATGTAGATGGATCACCACCACAGATCTAGCTTTAAATGTTATATTTAAAAATAACCTATACACAATGTGGCCCTGATGCTTCCAGGAAGTATGGGAAGTGAGAGGTGAAAATAGGAGACAAAGGATCTGCTGAGCTTAATGGGAGAACCTCAATACTATTTTTGACTTCTGCCCCAAATTCAGCAACAAGTTATGGAAGTAGAGACAATGAATGATTTCAAAGAGAAATGGATTGGCACTGGCGGAAAATAAATGCATCGGATTTTAGGGATAGCAGAATGGAACTGACCGTGGCTGCACACAGAAATTGCTTGGATTTGATGAGCTAAATGGACACTTCAATGCTATATCGACTTTGCATTTTAGTGTTTTAATACATTAGAACTGATTGAGAATAAAACTGACAGACACTCTGGCAACATGCATTTCACTGGAACAACTTTGTTTCCAGCCTAGTCAACTGAACAAAGTCCTCATTAACATTGTGCGGCCTTTTAAATAAACTGAAAGAGCTGTCCCAAAGACTTTTCAAGGAACACCTATACAGTCAGACTCAATCATCTTGCCTCAATGACAACACCTCAGATGGCTCCATCCCAATTCCTGGATACATCCTGTCCCACCGGCAGGACCCATTCACCACAGGTGATGAGACTGCTGATATAATTGGGAAGGAGCAGTCATGGGAGTTCCCAATATTGCCTCTGGTTTTCATGAAGTCTCACAGCATCAGATCAAATGAGGTGAGATGAGTAAGGAATTAAAAGTATTGGAGATGAATGCATGAAGTATAAGAAGTAAAGTAGATGAGCTTGAGGCTCAGTTAGAGGTTGGTAGATATGACATTGTGGGGATTACAGAGACGTGGCTGCAGGTGGATCGGGCCTGGGAACTTAATATTCAGGGTTATACATCCTATAGAAAGGACAGGGAGGTGGGCAGAGGAGGTGGGGTAGCTCTGCTGGTGAGGGGCGAAATTCAGTCCCTTGCGAGGGGCGACATAGGGACTGACGAGGTAGAGTCACTGTGGATTGGGTTGAGGAATTGCAAAGGCAAGGAGACACTAATTGGTGTTATCTACAGACCCCCAAATAATAGCCTGGATGTAGGGTGTAAGTTGCAGCAGGAGTTAAAACTGGCATGTATCAAAGGTAATGCCACTGTGGTGATGGGGGATTTCAATATGCCGGTAGACTGGGAAAATCAGGTTGGTTCTGGGCCCCAAGAAAGAGAGTTTGTAGAGTGCCTCCGAGATGGATTCTTAGAGCAGCTTGTAATGGAGCCTACCAGAGAAAAGGCAATTCTGGATTTAGTGTTGTCCAATGAACCAGGTTTGATAAGAGAACTCGAGGTAAAGGAACCGCTTGGAGGTAGTGATCATAATATGATTAGTTTTAATCTGCAATTTGAGAAGGATAAGGTTAAATCGGAAGTGTCAGTGTTGCAGTTGAACAAAGGGGACTATGAAGGCATGAGAGAGGAGTTGGCCACGGTAGACTGGAAAGGGATCCTAGCAGGAATGATGGTGGAACAGCAATGGCAGGAATTTCTGGGCATAATCTGGAAGACACAGGATCATTTCATTCCAAAAAGGAAGAAAGATTCTAAGGGGAGTAGGAGGCAACCATGGCTGACAAGGGAAGTTAGGGATGGAATAAAACTAAAAGAAAAGATGTATAAGCCAGCAAAGAGTAACGGGAAGCCAGAGGATTGGGAAACTTTCATAGACAATAGACAATAGGTGCAGGAGTAGGCCATTCGGCCCTTCGAGCCAGCACCGCCATTCAATGTGATCATGGCTGATCATTCTCAATCAGTACCCCGTTCCTGCTTTCTCCCCATACCCCCTGACTCCGCTATCCTTAAGAGCTCTATCTAGCTCTCTCTTGAATGTATTCAGAGAATTGGCCTCCACTGCCCTCTGAGGCAGAGAATTCCACAGATTCACAACTCTCTGACTAAAAAAGTGTTTCCTCATCTCTGTTCTAAATGGCCTACCCCTTATTCTTAAACTGTTGCCCCTGGTTCTGGACTCCCCCAACATTGGGAACATGTTTCCTGCCTCTAACATGTCCAACCCCTTAATAATCTTATACGTTTCGATAAGATCCCCTCTCATCCTTCTAAATTCCAGTGTATACAAACCTAGTCGCTCCAGTCTTTCAACATATGACAGTCCCGCCATTCCGGGAATTAACCTAGTAAACCTACGCTGCACGCCCTCAATAGCAAGAATATCCTTCCTCAAATTTGGAGACCAAAACTGCACACAGTACTCCAGGTGCGGTCTCACTAGGGCCCTGTACAACTGCAGAAGGACCTCTTTGCTCCTATACTCAACTATAGGACAACAGAAGGTAACAAAACAGGCAATACGGGCTGAAAAGATGACGAACGAGGGGAAACTGGCCAAGAATATAAAGAAGGACAGTAAAAGCTTCTTTAGATATCTTAAGAGTAAAAGAGTAGCAAAGTCAAATGTGGGTCCCTTGAAGGCAGACACGGGTGAAATTATTATGGGTAACAAGGAAATGGCAGAAGAATTGAACAGGTACTTCGGATCTGTCTTCACTAAGGAAGACACAAACAATCTCCCAGATGTACTAGAAGACAGAGGATCTAGGGGGGTAGAGGAACTGAAATAAATTTTCATTAGACGAGAAATAGTATTGGCTAGACTAATGGGACTGAAGGATGAGAAATCCCCTGGGCCTGATGGTCTGCATCCCAGGGTCCTCAGGGAGGTGGCTCTAGAAATAATGGATGCATTGGTGATCATTTTCCAATGTTCAATAGATTCAGGATCAGTTCCTATGGATTGGAGGATATCTAATGTTATTCCACTTTTCAAGAAAGGAGCGAGAGAGAAAACGGGGAATTACAGACCAGTTAACCTGACTTCGATGGTGGGAAAGATGCTGGAGTCAATTATTAAAGAGGTAATGACGGTGCATTTGGATAGCAGTAAAAGGATAAGTCCAAGTCAGCATGGATCTATGAAAGGGAAATCATGCTTGACTAATCTGGAATTTTTTGAGGATGTGACAAGTAAAATGGATGAAGGGGTGAAAGAGTTAATGGCTATTAACTTAGCATGATGGGATGCTTGGCCATTGTCTGCAAACCTGCTTGTATGCTTTTGGGGCTTCTATATTGTTGAAAGTGGAGGAATGCTAATTGCTCATAAGGATGTGTCTGATAGCTGAAACTTACAATCCTTGGAAACCACAGAAATAATAAAATGGTAGAATGAATAAACAGGATCAGCCTGAACTTTGGGTCCTGAATAGCTGATGTTTGCAAAATTGCACCAGGCAGGATGTAACTATGTGATTCCTAAAGCTTGAATGCCAACTTCGACAGTATATCCTGTTATGCCTGGGAAGAATGTCTGGGAAAGACGATGGACAATGCTCTCACTAAGATTAGGATGTGGGTAACTGTTGACTACTTGTGGGAGTGTGTAAACAAGACCTTCTGTAGTATGATAAGGATTCTTACCTTCGACTAATGACTTATTGTGTGGAATATTTTATGAGTGTAGGGTGTCAAGTATATTGTGTTCGATCCAGTTTGTGATTGATATGAAGGAAATGTTGTGTTAAACATTCTTACTGCAAATTCTGGATAAAAATGCTGCGAAAATGCTGTATCTTTGAGTGGAAACACGGGGAGTGCCAAGTATGGTCATACACCCTTAGCACTGGTCCCCCCACTCCCATCTGATGATAATTAAAGCTTTGCTTGGTTTACCTTTAACTGTTTGTGTTGTTGTCTGTTTTAAGAAACAAACGTTTACGGGGAGCCAGTGGATGTAGTGTATCTAGACTTTCAGAAAGCCTTTGATAAGATCCCGCACGGGAGATTGGTGACTAACATTAGAGCACATGGTATTGGGGGTAGGGTGTTGACATGGATAGAGAATTGGTTGGCAGACAGGAAGCAAAGAGTAGGAGTAAATAGGTCCTTTTCAGAATGGCAGGCAGTGGCGAGTAGAGTGCCGCAAGGCTCTGTGTTGGGGCCGCAACTGTTTACCATATATATTAATGATTTGGAAGAGGGAATTAGAAGCAACACTTGCAAGTTTGCAGATGACACAAAGCTGGGTGGCAGTGTAAACTGTGAAGAGGATGTTACGAGGTTGCAGGGTGACCTGGACAGGTTGAGTGAGTGGGCAGATGCAGTATAATATAGATAAATGTGAGGTTATCCACTTTGGCGGCAAAAACAAGGAGGCAGATTATTATCTCAATGGTGTTAGGTTAGGTAAGGGGGAGGTGCAGCGAGACCTGGGTGTCCTTGTATACCAGTCACTGAAAGTTGGCGTGCAGGTACAGCAGGCAGTGAAGAAAGCTAATGGCATGTTGGCCTTCATAACAAGAGGATTTCAGTATAGGAGTAAAGAGGTTCTTCTGCAGTTGTACAGGGCCCTGGTAAGACCACATCTGGAGTATTGTGTATAGTTTTGGTCTCCTAATTTGAGGAAGGACATCCTTGTAAATGAGGCAGTGCAGAGTAGGTTCACGAGATTGATCCCTGGGATGGTGGGACTGTCATATGAGGAAAGATTGAAAAGACTGGGCTTGTATTCACTGCAGTTTAGAAGGATAAGAAACGTATAAAATTATAAAAGGACTGGACAAGCTAGATGCAGGAAAAATGTTCCCAATGTTGGGCGAGTCCAGAACCAGGGGCCACAGTCTTAGAATAAAGGGGAGGCCATTTAAAACTGAGGTGAGAAGAATTTCTTTCAGCCAGGGAGTTGTGAATTTGTGGAATTCTCTGCCACAGAGGGCAGTGGAAGCCAAATCACTGGATGGATTTAAGAGAGTTAGATAGAGCTCTGGGGGCTAGTGGAATCAAGGGATATGGGGAGAAGGCAGGCATGGGGTATTGATTGGGGACGATCAGCCATGATCACAATGAATGGCGGTGCTGGCTCGAAGGGCTGAATGGCCTCCTCCTGCACCTATTTTCTATGTTTCTTTGTTTCAAATACTAGCAAGGAAATTCCCTGGCAGCTATCTACTGTCATCACAGATGATGAACTGTGCTGAACAACACTTGGAGGCAGTGCAAACAGTAGCAAACTCTGTATGGGGACTTTCAAGTCTTTCACCAAGAGTGGCTTGGAAACACGCTGCCCAAATGTTAAAGGGCATAGCTACCCAAACTGTGCGAACCATCAAAAGATACAAATCTCCTTGACCTTGTCCCCACCAATGTATCAGCTGCAATTACATCTGCCAATGATTGAACTGACATTACTGGGATTACCTTGAGAGATGTCCTTCCTTCAAATGAGGTCAATATCAGGTTGTATGAATCTACCACTATACTAAATGGAGTAAACCGTATAAATGAGGTAGGTCAAAACAGAGCTATTATGTGGGATTGTGTAGTATATATACAGTTGCGAAACTATCCACAATCTGTACTTCATATCTGGGCATACCACGTATGCCAGGGTTGATGAGCAGAAAGTCATGTCAGGAGCAGCAACAGGAGTAATGAAAAATTATTGTCAAGAGTTTCTACTGGGCTTCATAGAGAATCACCCAATTGTCCAGCAAAACAAGGACAAATTCAGCGTAGTTAATTGCTCACTTAATCTACTCAGATATCAGAAAATCATTAGAAGTTCTCCCATTATTGTGGTACGGTTTATGTGTTATAAGTGGGGAAAAAAAACAATTCTTGAAGAGTACTTTAACATAATGTACCACTGTTCTAATTATAGTTGAATAAGAACAATTTCTGAATTCCGCCATTTTTAATCATTTTCATATGCACAATTCTCATGCAACAACTCTAATCATTACTGTTTCAAGCATTTGGCAATAAAAATGGCACATTTATGGCACATTACATTTTTAATGAATTTTATGACACAAAAATGGCACAGTCTTGCAAGTTTTTTAGGGTTTTAGAAGTACTGTTGGGTGACACTTCGGAGTCCTATCATTATTATGTACTTATTTTTTAGGTCCCAAATTTCATGTCTGAGTTTTTAATTCTGTCAATTATGTTTCCATAACCTGAATTTAAGCCATTCTTGATACAAATCTTATATCGTAATTGTAACAGCAACAATTTATACATGTATGAAATGTATAATATGTTATATAGTAATTATACAACAGTATTACATCTGTAATTATTTTACATGCACATGCAAAGAAAAAGTAAACTGAGAACATGGGTTGTGTGATAATAATTACATATCAAGCAATTATCTATCAGTCACCATCCCAATTTTAAATATTGCACCATACAGAAAATCTACGCAGTGAACAGTCCTGGACCTGATGAGTTCCTTTTATGTACACATTCTTTGTCAGAAAAAATGCTTCAATTTATCTCAGCATATTCGTTATTGGTTGCAGACTAATTTCTGCATCATGCTTGCAGTTTATTCCATCATAGTATAAATTAGTTTAAAATAAAATCATGGTATATAATATGCTACGAAGGTTTTAATTCTGCAACACACTGCTCAGAGTGCCTGTAGACAAGGTTACCACATCAGGAAAAAAATCAGAAATACTATCCAATCTGTTTCCATTTCAACCTGTCACAATATGGGAATTCAGTATTACTCGTTTTTCTCCAGATAAGGAAAGCTTTGGAATACTGTCTGAAGAATGCATAAATTAGACACTTTGCTCGAAATAAAGAATGCAATTAAGATATCTACTTAATAGATATCTACTTTGTTAATATGTGTTTTTAAGAACTATTGTTGAGCATATTAGAATTGCTATACCATTACTCAATGGAAAGTAAAGAACAACAATTAACCCTGGTGGTAGAAATATGGGCAAATGGGATGACCAAATTCATGGATAAAGAATTATTTAAGATGTGAAGCAACTGAGCAAAAGTTACAGAATGATTTGCTCCATTGATATCTTTACTCCAGTCTATGCACGCAAGAAATGCTGAAAAATAGCCTAAAATCTCAAAGTGCCTATTCTTCTAGTTAACTTTTGGAAATCACTTTAAAATGATAACTGCCAAACCTATGTACCGGTTTGAAAAACAAAAGCAGTCATCTGAATAAAATCCGCGATTTACGATTCCATAAGCAGCATTGCAGGGCCAACTGGACTGCCATACATTAATGCAAGACCTGCAGCAATAGCCAACAAATAGATATCAGTCTTTCAGTCCTGAAATCTGACTACTGACTTTCATTGGGAGCTCATCAGGCAAACAAAAATCCTACAGAAATGCAATAATGTAGCCCTAGTGTACAAAGCAGCCACATTTAGCAATCAATTAAAGCTGTTTTTATGCCTGAAGTCTTTTGACAGCATGAAACAGCTATTTGCCTGTCAACTTACCATCTTTCTTTTTCTCTCTGCAATCTGCTCCTCAGACTCCATCTCTACTTCATTGCTAACTGGAGGTTTTTCTTCTATATCCTCAATAAAATCTGGCTCCTGCAAGATGGAAATGACTGCTTTACATGATCTGCACTACTCTCTCTACAGATGATGGAATGCTATAATCTTGTTATATTAGTCACTACTGGGGTATATAGCTGACCATAAAAACAAGATTACTTACTATTACAAGTGTTACTACAATTTTACCTGATTGTTAGTCAAAGAAACCCTGAGGGGAGACAGTTTCCTCTGTTTGTTATCCAGTGCCTTAGCTTTGGTGGCCATTCCTTCAGTGTCGGAAGAAATATTTTGATTTTGAGCATCCTTTTCTTTCAAGCTGTCCTTTTCTTTCTTTCCTTTTTTTCTTCTTGTTTCATAACCAATGCTGATGTTCTCAGTTGGCTCCAAATTTTGATTGAGGACGGGACAATCAGGATTCCCTTTCAGACAGGCACAATCCACTTTATATTTGCTGTATGGAGGAACAAACATTGAAACTCTGGTGCACATTAGGAAAAAAAATCAACCTATTCAGTAGAAACAGAGGCAATCCTTCGAAATAAATACCAGATTATATTCAATAATGCAACTGCAATAAACTAAGAAAGCTCACAAATATCACTCATATGTTCACACTTGGAATGTACTTTCAATATCATTTGCAGAAGTGTACAATTGGTTTAATTTCCCCTCACCCCCTTTACGTTATCTGTTCTGTGGATCTCTCAGGAAATTACTTTCTTTATGCCTCTTTGTACACATTGTTAATTTTCCCTCAGTTTCTTCACTTTTATGTGCATCTCTGCTCCTTCTAACTATTCGTTTTTTATTTACCTCACTGTTTCTTTCCCACCAACTTCAGCGATGCACATATTTCTCACTGCCTTACATACACCACTGTTTTCTCGTGTCTCTACTTCTTTCTTGCCTCTTTATTCCCTCTCATTACATTTTCACTAATTCCCACACTTTGTCAATTAAAAAAAACAAAATCTTCTTACAGGTGCTTTCACAATGACAAATTTTCAAAAACAAAAGGCAGCATTATTGGTGTGTATTAAAGAAAACAAGCACAGCTCACAAATCATTGATGTATCTTCTCAACATTACAGTAAATGTTTAATTTATTAAAGCACAAATGTATCCCTTAAAATAAACATTTGTAAGAACCATTTTTGTCCATATCATTTTGCTCATTTGGATGTTACTCAGCACAACATCACGGTAACTCATGACATTAGGTTCAGCAGAAGCACAGGGGACACCTAACTTTATCTCTTCACCACCTCTCAATACTGTCGTGTCCAATCAACTACTTACCAATTTCCATAATCAAAGTCAAATCCAATGGTAATTTCTGTCCCCTTGGGAATGCTTCCCTTGGAGTAGATATGAAGATGAATCATACCATCTTCAATTTTGTGGCGAACCTACAAATATATATTAAAAAAAGAGAAAATCTCACTGGCCTGAATTTCACAGAAGTATCAGAGAGACACATTAGGGTTATTGTCATTAAAGTGAAAGGGTAACAGCATAAGCACAAATTCGGGAAAGTGTTATCTCAATTGCTCTTATGTTAATATTGACCTCCACATCTTACAAACCTATGCTGAACAATGCCAAAGACTTGACAATTAAATATAAGGAACAATAATGTTGGTTATTTACTTATCCAATTATTACATTCAAACCTAACCAGAAAATGTTGGGTCTATTCACTTAAGTGCAAGTTCTTAATTCATGTGTGATTGTCTTAATTAGAACATGTGGCATATTTCTTCAACAATTTAATTAGTTTTGAAAAAACATATCACATAAAAAATGTTTTTTCTGACCTCCCTCATTCATGTATTTTTTTTCCTATGTTTGTCTTATGATCTGTTGATCGATTTGACATGCATCTACCTATACTGACTGGCATCATCTGTTTCAGACTCAGAAGAATATATACAGATGCGTATCCTTTTCACACACATCCCAGATTTCCTGTTGAAAGCACTGAGCTGAAATGACTCAATACGAAGTTCCAGTACAAAAACCAACAAAATGTCTATTGTCAAGTGTGAGTGTATTGTTAATAATGAACTGCTAGCAATATCCAAACATCAATTCATGGCATATACTTTATCAAAATACAACTCAATATATAGTGTAGCAAAGTGTGGAGTCATGCATTTTGGTAGTAGGAATAAAGGCATAGACAATTTTCTAAATGGGGAGAGAATCCGGAAATCAGAGGTGCAAAGGGACTTGGGAGTGCTGGTGCAGGATTCCCAAACACTTAATCTGCAAGTCGAATCAGTAGTAAAGAAAGCAAATAGGTGCAGGAGTAGGCCATTTGGCCCTTCGAGCCAGCACCGCCATTCAATATGATCTTGGCTGATCATCTAAAATCAGTACACCGTTCCTGCTTTTTCCCCATAACCCTTGATTCCTTTAGCCCTAAGAGCTAAATCTAACTCTCTCTTGCAAAGCTAGCATTTATTTCGAGAGGACTTGTGTACAAAAACAGGGATATAATGCTGAGGCTCTATAAGGCGCTTGTCTGGCCACACTTTGAATATTGTAAGCAATTTCGAGCATCTGATGAAGGGTGTGCTGGCTCTGGAGAGAGTTAAGAGGAGGTTTACAAGAATGATCCCGGGAATAAATAGGTTAACATATGATGAGCATTTGACAGCACTGGGCCTGTACTCGCTGGAGTTTAGAAAATGATGGGGGACCTCATTGAAATGTACAGAATAGTGAAAGACTTGGATAGAGTGGATGTGGAGAGAATGTTTCCACTAATGGGAGGGTCTAGGACTAGTCATAGCCTCAGAATTAAAGGGTGTTCTTTTAGGAATTTCTTTAGTCAGAAGGTGGTGAATCTGTGGAATTCTTTGCCACAGAAGGCTGTGGAGGCCAGGTCAGTGGATATTTTTAAGGCACAGATAGATAGATTCTTGATTAGTTGCGAGTGTCAGAGGTTATGGGGAGAAGGCAGGCAATGGGGTTAGAAAGGAGAGATAGATCAGCCATTATTGAATGGCGGAGTAGATTTGTTGGGCCGAATGGCTAATTCTGCTCCAATCACTTATCTTATGAACTCACCTCTGAATTTGGTATGCATGACCGCCTGACAAATCGTGCCTCATTTCCAAATGTTCTTGCGTCAACACACATTTCCAGTCCTCGAAAGTTTGAATAAAATAATACAAAGGGATAAGGTCTAGAGATAAATAGATAATTGTCGATTCATTTCAATACTGGATAATTAGCAAAGTTTGAAGTTAAGTTTTCAAGGCAACAAATTCCAATAATTAAAGAGTTTTTTCCACAGGTGCATAGAGTCAACCATCTCTCTCCAAATGAAACTAAACATAGCACAAAAAGTAAGGAAATTTGTGTTTGGTAGATTATTTCTTTGTTGTAACAATGCTTCTTGGCGATAAATCTTATCCTGTTGGAAAGCCTGTTTATTTCCCTTTTAAATGGTGCCACATTTGTAAGGAACATGCATTTGTGGGATGAGCAGCGGAGCTGAGTATATGGGTTTCGCCCATGAAAAATTTGCCAAATCTTCTCTGCCAATGCCAAACAGCTTATTCTGCTGTTGCTATTGACTCTTGTTTTGAGCTTCTGGTACCCCCAGGTGCTGACAATCAGGTGCCTGATTGGCACCTGATTGGCAGCATCTGTGAGCATGGGCCCTGCTACAGTGGTCAGTAGGTGTCTGCTCCAAGAATCGGCATGCCACGTTTGACTGATCTGGATAGGGCCCGTGCGATAGGGCAACTTCAAGCTGGTGTTCCGCAAAACCAAGTTGCGGCATTATTTGGAGTGAGCCCTAGTACCATCTCCAAAGTGAAGGCCAAGTTCCATATAAGGGGGGATGTCAGAGACAGGCCGCGAAGTGGGCGTCCCAAGAAGACGACACCCAAAGAAGACCGTTTCCTCACCCTGTCAGCACTTAGGAACCGTAGGATGTCTTCTACAGATTTGCAGTCAAGGTTTGTAGGACGATATGGCCGATGGCTCTCTGCCCAGACAATTCGGAACAGACTGCACGCAGCCGGTCTCCGGTCTCATAGGGCTGCCAGGAGGCCTGCCATGACTGCCCTTCACCGTCAGGCCCGTTTGCGCTGGTGTCGGCAACACGTGCACTGGAACCTGAACATGTAGAGGAACGTTATGTTCAGCGATGAGTCCAGATTCTGCCTACGGCAGTTGGATCATAGGGTCAAAGTGTGGAGAAGACGCGGAGAACGCTATGCTGATTGCTGCACCGATAGAGTAACATCTTTTGGTGGAGGCAGTGTGATGGTGTGGGGCGACATCTCCCTCACTGGAAAAACGAGGCTCGTCATCATTGGAGGCAATCTCAATGCAGAGAGATATCGAGATGAGATTCTGCAACCAGTGACAATCCCATATCTCCACAGTCTGGGACCGAACTCTATCCTCCAAGATGACAATGCTCGCCCCCACAGAGCAGGGTTTCTCAGAGACTACCTCCAGAATTTGGGAGTGGAGAGGATGGAATGGCCTGCCAGCAGTCCTGACCTCAACCCCATTGAACACTTGTGGGATCAGCTTGGGCGTGCTGTTGGCTGACTTGCGACAAATGCTGGTTGAAGAATGGGATGCCATCCCACAACAGTGTGTGACCAGGCTGGTGACCAGCATGAGGAGGAGGTGCCAGGCTGTTGTGGCTGTGTATGGTTCTTCCACACGCTACTGAGGCTCCTGTTTATTAAATGAATAAATTGTTAAATTGCCAATATGTCTTGTTTCTTCAGACTTCAATCATCCAATCCATCAAACAACACCGAACAAGAGTCAATGGCAGAATAAGCTGTTTGGCATTGGCAGAGAAGATTTGGCAGATTTTTCATGGGCGCAACCCACATACTCAGCTCTGCTGCTCATCCCACAAATGCATGTTCCTTACAAATGTGGCACCATTTAAAAGGGAAATAAACAGGCTTTCCAACGGTATAAGATTTATTGCCAAGAAGCATTGTTACAACAAAGAAATAATCTACCAAACACAAATTTCCTTACTTTTTGTGCTATGTTTATAATTGCTATTTTCTGCCATTCTAAGGTCTTGAAATGTATTTTCAACTTATATCAATTTTGTGTTTTTCTGGTGAGAAAGCATGTTTTACCTGCAGCACTAGTCGTAAATGAGGAATGGTTCAAATTACGATCAATGTAGTTGGCTATATTGGAGTGATGGGAGTAGGCATCATCGTTGGTGTCCATGCATCTCAATTAGGTTTGAGGGAGTACAGTGGGGTGATAATGTGGTGAGGAAAGGAAATAGCTGTGGTTCATAAGCTTAATTACATTTTCTGCTGAAATTGTCCAAAGGTTGTGAAAAATGCATTGGGCCACACTGTTAAGAAATGTGCAATTCTCACTAAAATGTTCAGCATTAGAAGACGGAAACTTATTTAAGTTTATATGTGCACTGTGCGTGAATATTGAGCCTCACCTCTCTATTACTGCTATATAATCAGCTCCTCCAGCATCTTGTTCTATACTCATGTGTCACTACAAGTTCTGGAGGTGCCCAATTTCCTCTAATTAAATGATGGATGAGGAATGAATCCCATTTTTCATCTACTCCACTGCCTTGAGACGAAACACTATTCAATCATTGTATCTACAAAATTGCAAACCTGCGCATCCATCTCCACATCCTCTTCCTCTATAACCTTTTACTTCTATAACCTCATCAGTTAACCGCTACCTGCCTCAACATATTCCCTGCAGCAATCCTCATCTTATTCCCTAGTTTAGTTTAGATACAGCGCGGAAACAGGCCCTTCGACTCATTAAGACCGCGATGACCAGCGATCCCCGCACTCACACTATCCTACCTACACTCGGGACAATTTACAATTATACCAAGCCAATTAGCCTACAAACCTGTACGTCTTTGGAGTGTGGGAGGAAACCGGAGATCCCGGAGAAAACCCACGCAGGTCACAGAGAGAATGTACAAACTCCATACCGACAGCACCTGGGATTCTGGCATTGTAAGGCAGCAACTCTACCACTGCACCACCAGGCCACCCTCACAATGATATTAAAAGTAATTTGTCAATGTAATGATTTCAATGTGAACAGAAATTTAAGGAACTATATGCTTTTAAAAGTAACTGAACACTATTTCTCAAACTTGCCTTTTGAAGAAATGCCCATTTGCTTCAAATTGTTCCCGTAGCATAAACTTTCCACGATATTCAATAATGAACGTATCAGGAAGCAAATCTTTGGTGGCTTTCAATATTTTTTTGTTTTTCTGCACTTGACTCTGAAAGAAAAAATAAAACTGTAACCCAATGTAGTTTGGATATCTGGAAGCATATTTACATCAAATCCACAGAAATCCATCCATGAAAAAGACGCACCAAAGTATAAAATCCACCATAGCGCAAAAACAAATGCAACATTCGTTCTAATTAAACATACAAAATGTTACGTTGGGCCTGTGCTCAATTTTTAAGGTGTTTTAATAGGTTACATGTTATTTTTTTAAATGGGATGTCATGTAAGAAATAAATGCTCCATTAGTTAAAGCACCAGCTGTTGGAAGCAGCCAAAACAGATTTCAAGGTGACAAACATCAAAGAAGTCTCTTAAAAAATTAACAGAAAATGTTCAAATGTATGCTGACTTGAGAAAAGTTTTGAACAAGGAAACACATGGAGGATTAGATGGAAACTGATCTAGCCAGATTAGCAAATTGAACTGAAAATTAGATGGAGAAACCAGAATGGATGTTAAAGCAGTTCTCAGAAGTGCATCGCAATACCCCCAAAGAGTTCATTTCTGAGTTACTTTTATTCATTGTATATCAATTATTTAGTCACACAAATAGAGCGAAATGTCAACATTTGCAGAACATTAAAATAGGATTTTTTTTTAATCTGTGGAAAAGCAAAGGAAATTGAAAAGTGGGGAGTGGACTTGGGAGCTGCACACACTCCTTTTTGCTCCACACCCAATAAATATATATTTTTTTAATTAGCTTGTTTGCTTAAGGGAGAATTCAGCACCTCAAAAGTAGTACATTGACCAAATTAAAGTTTGAGCCGTTCTAGTGACTACCCAAACTCTAATTTTGTAGAATGATATCAGTTTCAAGTTGGTGGCTAAGCATCACAGATTTTAATCAAATTCTGAGGTAGAAACCAGCACCCCAAAAGTAGTATAAAAAAGACACCATGATGGAATAACTCAACAGGGCAGGTAGCATCTCTGGAGAACATGGATAGATGATGTTTCGGGTTTGGGCCTTTCTCTAGGCCCGACCCGAAACGGCACCTATACATGTTCTCCAGAGATTCTGCCCGACCCGCTGGGTTACTCCAGCACTTTGTGTCTTTTGTTTTGTAAACCAGCATCTGCAGTTCCTTATTTCTCTCCCCAATATAGTAAATTGATCAAATTATGGGAATGAATTAAGTTTGAGCCATTCCAGTGAATACTGAACTTGGAGTCTGGAGCAAGGTGGGAAAGTATCCAAGAATCTGTTTATTGTAACATTTGGATGCTAGGTATTGAGAGAGAAAAAAGAGAGTGAATACTGAAAGAAAATAGAGAAAATATTAAAGAAATGTAATGGATAAAACCAGTAAGAGAAACCAAAGAACAGAGAGACTGAGGGAAAGAATGTGAACAAGAGGAATGACATCCTGTTAACAACAGTGGCAGCAGAATAGTTATGTGAAAATAATTAAAAAGGCAAAAAACCTTTCTTTCTTACCTCCACTGGCGGCTTAATGGCTGCAAGATTGGTCATTAGGTCCGATCTACCAACCACCTCCATTTTTTCATGTCCATCACCTATTTCTAAAGCAAGTCTGTGTGCTTCAAGAATGTTCTGAATATCCTCACTATACTGATTCCCATCTGCTTCTTCATACCGATCCATCCACGTTTTAATTTTGTTTTCCCACACAAAACTGGCATTATCAATAGCATCAGTTTCTGATATTGAACTTTGCTAAAGACAAAAAAGCATCAGCAAACATTATTTAACATCAATTCCAATTTCTTAATTTACTTCTTCCTTTCACCCACCAACTAATATAAAATCAGCAATTCTCAAAAAAAAAGCATACAACTGTGGCATCATAAATATTTTAAATTTGAGAAATGCTGATCAAGATTTGATAAGTGCCTGCTCTCATGATTTAGCAAGGATTTACTTTTAATACATTTTCAGAAACAAGGCTAAAGCTAACTTAAAATTGAACTTAAAATTGAAAGAGTGAAACAGGTTGGAAAAAATTGAATAAGACGGAGCTGAAATTGCAAATAAATCAAGTATACACCTCCTATTAGTACAATTATCAGCATTGTGCAGCCAATAATTTGAATTTTTCAAAAAACAAAGGCCACCGACACAGATTTTTGCAACTGATGGGAACTCAATTGAGCCACTCTCTTCTTATAAGTTACTTATAAGTTACCTTAGGTCAATTCAAAATTATGACTATAAGCCACAGTTTGAAATAGGGGTTCTAAATATTATTCACTGTAATATAGTTAGCTTAATAAAGCATAGAGATTGATTTTGTTTAGATGAAGTACAGGGGGTAAAATGTCAGACTAAAACATAGTAAAATTATATTTGTAAATATTTTTTTTTTAAATACTAATTTACTTTTTTAATACTCTTTGATGAATAATTTTTGAAACAGTAATAGATTAGCCCTTGGAATATATATGGAATATATTGTCTATATGAATTAAGGTTGTTTAACTACCCCAAAACTATTATCTGTTTTGTTGTTAAAATTATTTCATTATAAGACTCTTAATTTTTATGCCTCCACATAATGAAACACAGGAAAAATAGGCGAGGAGAAAACAAGAGAATTAAGAGATATATCTTGGGCATTACAAGAGAGCCTGCCCAAACATCTGACAGTAGTCAAGTCAAGTCAAGTCAATTTTATTTGTATAGCACATTTAAAAACAACCCACGTTGTGCTGTACATCTGATTAGGTACCAAGGAAAAAAAAAAAGAAACATACAGTAGCACGCAAACAGTTCACAGCGCCTCCTCAATGAGCCTCAAACGCTAGGGAGTAGAAATAGGTTTTGAGCCTGGACTTAAAGGAGTCGATGGAGGGGGCAGTTCTGATGGGGAGAGGGATG
Organism: Rhinoraja longicauda; assembly: GCF_053455715.1. Classification (NCBI taxonomy): domain Eukaryota; kingdom Metazoa; phylum Chordata; class Chondrichthyes; order Rajiformes; family Arhynchobatidae; genus Rhinoraja; species Rhinoraja longicauda. Next base: position 13,640,076 of record NC_135975.1, read on the forward strand.
CTGTTCCACAGTCTAGGAGCTGCAACCGCAAAAGTGCGGTCACCCCTGAGCTTAAGCCTAGACCGCGGGATAGTGAGTAGCCCCAAGTCGGCCGACCTGAGGGACTTGGAGTTAGAGAGGTGGGTTAGAAGATTTTTGATGTGGGGGGGGGGGGGTGTCCATTTAGGGCTTTATACGTGAATAGGAGGAGCTTGAAGTTGATTCTGTACCGTACAGGGAGCCAGTGGAGAGAGGCCAGAATCGGGGTGATGTGGTCCCTTTTACGGGTACCCGTCAGGAGTCTCGCTACGGCGATTTGGACCAGTTGCAGGCGGGACAGGGAAGATTGGCTGATCCCAGTGTATAGGGAGTTGCAGTAGTCTAGGCGGGAGGAAATGAAAGCGTGAATGATTTTTTCTGTGTCGTCGAATTGGAGGAAAGGTTTGATTTTAGCTATGGTTCGAAATTGGAAGAAGCTGGCTTTTACCACAGTCCAAAACTAGCTCGTGACAACACTACACTACATTTATTGTCCAGCTAGAGTGACAGACAACTCATTTCATGGAAATGAGATCAAAATCAGATATAAATAGTTTGTATTAAAATATCAATGTCGACATCAAAAACATTAAGTGAAATGCTCATCCCAACGAATAATCGTAAGATTGTTAGCAAAACCAATATACAATTGCATTATACATACATACCCACATTAATTGAAAATTTATCAGGAAGTGCATGCACATTTCTCACATAGTCAAGCATAACATTATTGGAATAATGCAATTTCTCACCTTTACCCTTGAAGATTTTCTAGATCCTTCCCGGAAAGGCTGAAATACAGAAATGACATTCACTTACTAATTGGAGTACGCACAGGACAAAGTACACAGCTTGGAAATCCTTAATCCTTTGCTTTGTAATTGTCAGGTGGATCTCCCCATCCTCAAAATTGTATAAACAGCTGCAAATGCCTTCACTCCTATCCTCTTTACCTCCTTTAGTTTATGCATTACTTATCCTCAATTCAAACCCAAACCATATTAACGTTCCAAAATCACAATCACGCAAAGCTATAAGTGATTCGGTGGTATTTGGACAGAATCACGAATTTTAGCATACCATAAATTACCATACTACCATCTACGGAAGCTTTACCTTTGGTTTGTGTTGTAACATTTGTAATCCTGTATTGCTGTCACTGGCGAACTGAAATGTAACCTTAAAGGTAAAAAGATTTTCATATATACCTTGCTTGGGCCAATGACGAAAAGAAATTACAGCTAATGAAGAGTAGCCACCATTATAATTTATTAAACACAGCATGCTCCCATGAAATAAAAAAGTAACAATTGATAACCCTTTGTAATGTTGATTGGGAAATATATCTTGACTAGGCACCATGGATAAATATCATTATTTTGAAAATAGTATCATGGGATTTCTACATCCTTCTGAGAGGGAAGATGAAGCCTTGGTTTCTTGCGCAAAAAAAAACCCAAATTGCTGGAGGAACCCGCTCAGATCCTCCAGCAGTTTGTTTTTGCTCAATATTACAGCATCTGCAGTCGTGTCTCTCCTTGGTTTCTTGTTATTCAAAAGATATGCCTCCATGAGTGCATCACCATCCCTGAGATTAGAATCCAGGTCCATTTTGGATCAAAGATTAGTGTTATCAAGTGTGCCATAGCAACACTTTGTTCTGCAGTTTCTCAAGGAAAAGCAGGGCTAGCGACAACAAATCAAAATTGCTGCCATGAATAGCAATAATTTTTCTTGCTTTCTCACAGCAGGAGTATGGCCCTTGCGTCATTAATCAACGAGAGAAAAAAAACATTCAGCTACGTTTCTGCAGTTCGCAATATGGTGAAACGGGCAGCATAGTAGCTCAGTGTTTAGAGTTGCTGCCTTACAGCTCCAGGGACTCGAGTTCAATCCTGACATTGAGCAATGTCTATGTGGAGTTTGTGCACATATTCACCTTGATTGCAAGAATTCTCCCCCACAGCATCCCAATAATGTGCTAGTGATTGGGTTAATTGGTTACTGTATTTTGGCAGATGGCCACAGAATCAGGGTTCTGGGGGCAGGGGTGTGGTGGGCAAATGGTGATGACAGAAAGACACCAGGATCGGAGGAATAGGATAGACATAAAGTGCTGGATCGGGTCAGGTAGCATCTCTGTGAAAAAAAGGATGGGCTACGTTTCGGGTCAGGATCCTTCTTTAGACCTGACCCAAAACCTGACCCATCCTTTTTCTCCAGAGATGCTGCCTGACTGGCTGAGTTACTCCAGCACTTTGTGTCTATCTTTGGTATAAACCAGCATCTGCAGTTCCTTGTTTCTACATTGTGAGGAATGAGATTGATGGGATGGTGCCAAGATAGGCATCGAGTTAACGAACTAAATGGCCTCTCCGCTGTTGTAGGAAATACAAGAAAGAATATGGTAGTTACACTGCATTATAAGTGGGACATTCTGATATGAATAATATCAATGTAGCAGTAGAACTCATTGTAGTGGAACTACATTTATAAAATGAAGCATATAATTTAGTATATCATGTAGCTGACTAATACTCTTTGTTGCATAATTCTTCAAATTGTGCCTGCAGTGCTCAATTAGATAATATACAATCAATGGTGGCCAGGTTTGGCACTGAAACCTGAAATATCAATGAACAATGTACAACATAGAACCATAGAAAATAGGTGCAGGAGTAGGCCATTCGGCCCTTCGAGCCAGCATCGCTATTCAATATGATCATGGCTGATAATCCAAAATCAGTGCCCCGTTCTGGCTTTTTCCCTATATCCCTTGATTCCCTTAGCCCTAAGAGCTCTCTCTCTTGAAGACATCCAGTGAATTGGCCTCCACTGCCTTCTGTGGCAGAGAATTCCACAGATTCACAACTCTTCTGGGTGAATTTTCTTTCCTCAACTCAGTCCTAAATGACCTGCACACCCCTTATTCTTAAATTGTGACCCCTGGTTCTGGACTCCCCCAACATCGGGAACATTTTTCCTGCATCTACCCTGTCCAATCCTCTAAGAATTTTATATGTTTCTATATTATCCCCTCTCATCCTTCTAAATTCCAGCGAATATAAGCCCAGTCGACCCATTCTTTTATCATACGTCAGTCCCGCCATCCCGGGAATTAACCTGGTGAACCTACTCTGCACTCCCTCAATAGCAATAATGTCCTTCCACAAATTAGGATGACCATTCATCCATTATTTCTACTGGCTATAAAATTCATTTGCTCTGGAGCATGAAAGCAGCATTGTACATCATGCCAACTTCTTAAACTTCTAATTCATGATCTCCAATTGTGATCCTTGTACAACAGAATAGTCACATTTTCGTTTTCATCTTCAACTCACCCACACCACAAGTACTCATTATATAGCCACAAGCATGTACCAATACAAAGCTTCATTGCAATTTTACATAACAGCCACTTCAGGATTCCAGCACTTAAAGGCAACATGTTCAGACAGGTACATGGTGCACACATATTTATAGCAAGTACGCCCACAACATAAGACAAATAATGAAGTTAAGGAAGTGAACTTAAGATGGCTGTTCGACAAAGCAATCAAGAAAAAGGCCCTCTTTGTCTAAAACACTTGGTTACATAGAGAAGGCATTCGTCATGTTCATGTGTGCAACCAAGCCACAGCCCCAGGAGCACCAGAACAATCTCAGAATTTTCTGCATGCAACTACTTTATGGTTATAAACATTACACTTCCTCCTCAAAATGACCCCTTCTGCCTAAAATGCATTAGTCACATTCACTGATGAAAAATATAATCATTGTAGCTGTGCTCCTTCTTGCCAATCATCAGGTATGATTTTCCAAATTAGGGGAGACAATTGAAGATCACAGAAGAATGCCTCTGACAGTGGTACTATTGCAGAGGAATCACTGGAAAATCAGATAAACTTTCAAAAGGTCAGTGGATATGTACAGCAAAATGTTTCTTGGAATGTCCAGCATGTCAGACTGAATGCATCAGATAACTAGGAACATTGAGGGATCCACATCAAACATCACAAAGTGAATTATGCAGAGCCAGTTATCCAAATTCTTACTCTGGAGGTGATGCACACTACCATGCTAGCCACTGGATGCTCTGATGAAGCAGATTTCTGTTTCAATGAAACCATTGTAATGTGCAACTCTGGAGTCTCAGGCCAAGCTCTGTTAAATGTGATCCAGCAGAAAGTTAATCTTCAATGTGAGCAGGTTGCTGTTCTGTGTCAACTGACATTGGACTTCACCTCAATCTTTGAGCAACAGACAAATGTTTAATTTTATTTTTCCAGATTCTGTGGTTATTGGAACAGTGGTAAAAATGGTGCATTGTCTGACTGGTCTCAAGTGAAAGCCATAAGATAGCAAAGGTTTAAAGACCTTCTCCGTCAGGCTGCCAGGGTTTCTCCTCCTACCACATGCTCTCAGGCAACATGCTTGCCATGCTCAACAGAGAGCTTTCACAATCTGCAGATGCTCCTTTAAACAAATGTGTATACAAAAAAAAGTGATCTGCTTCCCTTTGTCAGAAAGGGAAGCTAAGGAAAATCACAATGCAATGGGAGAACCATAAAGTCTACAAAGAAACAAGTGTGGCAGATTGCTGAATAATTATAAAACATGGACCAATTTCAGTTAATTGGTATTTTGAAGATTGTTCAATTTTGTCCTTACTTTCTTCTCAATGAAAGACTTTTTGATTTCAATGGTAAACACTTTTCATGTTTTAAGTTGAAAGAAACATTTCTCTTTAACCTTTACTAGCAATGTGAAAGGCAAATATTTGGCAGAGCACTGAAAGGAGATATTCAAAGTTTGTAAATTAAACCATTGTGCAGTCATCAAAAGCACAAAAGTCAGTGCAACATGAAAAAATATGACAAATTAAAACACAGATGCTAGCTATAGCATTTACTTTAATCCAATAAAAGGAAAGACAATTGACTTAACTTAGAAGGTAGAACTATGACCAATGTTTGCAATTATCACGGTGGAGGGAGACTCCATTGTCTCCCATTGCATTATAATTCACAGGCTACCCACCCTCACAGTGAATGCAAATTTTAATATAATAATCCTGACACTTGGCCTCCGTTGCTGATGGTTGTAGAGATCATACGATCATCTACGATTATGAACACACATCTTTTCCCTCAGTTTTAACAATCATATTTTATGCATGTATAGTTTTTTTAAAAGGCTTCATTCACTGGATGTGAACGTCATCGTCAATGCCAGAATTTACTGACCATTCCTAAATGCACATGAACTGAGGAAACAATTAAGCATCAAACATCTTGGCGACTCTAGCTTGGTTCATTTCCAAGGCAGACTGGGCAAAAGTGACAGGTTGCCTTCCACGAAAGACATAATTGAACCAGATGGAGTTTTACAACAATCTGGTGGTTTGGTGATACCCTGACTGAGATTAGTTCTTTAAATATTTGAATTTAATTTTTCAGCTCCTGATCTATGATCCAGAAATTAATCTGCTGATCTAATAAAATGAACATCTACTTTATCATACCTCCTAAAGAAGCAAGAGTTAATTAAAAATGCACCTCTGGTGGCCATTCATAGAAAGAAAAATCAGTGCCATGGTATCTCATCCACTGCCTCTTACCATTCTTATTACACGGATATAGAAATCCAATCATCAGAATCAAATGTCCATGAGCCGCCACAATGTTATTCCGTCATTATGGCCTCCCCTTAGAGAAAGATCAAACACAGATGTGACGGCAGTGCATTCACAACAGTGAACACACTGACAAATCGCCTTGATTAGCAAGGGTTACTTTCTCATCTTTTTCCTTGACTTCCTAAAAACATAATTACCTTGGTGATTTTTTCCCCCTCAGATGCAAGCAATGAATTTTAAATTAAATGAAAATGACATTTCCTTAGATCTTAGGATCTATTCTCGGTCTTTAAATGATTCATTGTTGTTGAGTTTCTTTACTGTAGTTCCACTGCTATATTGAAATTTTTTAAATGAGTTATAAATAAGGATAAGTCTGGACCTTGGGGAAAGTTCTAAATTGGGAGAGAGCAAATAACAATATTATTAGGTAGGAGCTAGGAGAATACACTGAAAACAACTGTGATTGAGTACATCTACATCTGACATGAGGGAATCATTTGAAGACCAGCTCATCCATATTCAGGACCAGCATGTTTCAGAAAGAAAGATGGACAAAGATGACAAGATAAGGGAACCACAGATGACAAGAAAGATTGTAAATATCAGAGGTATCACAAAATGCTGGAGTAACTCAGCAGGTCAGGCAGCATCTAGGAGAGGGAATGGGTGACGTTTCGGGTCAAGACCCTTCTTCAGACTGGTTGAAAGATTGTAAATTTGTCCTTAAAGAAAAAGGAAACAAAGGCAAGTATTAGGAAAATGAAATCAGACTCAGCCTTTGAGGAATATAAATAAAAGCAGGAAACAATTCAAGCAGTGAATTTGGAGGGGCAAAATGAAGCCATAAAATGAAGTGGTAGGATTAAAGAGAATCCCAAGGCTTTTCGTACATTCTTGAAAACAAACAAGAGGGAGTAGGTAGGACCACTCAGGCATAAATAAGGAAATTTATACTTGGACTCATGAGAATGTAGACGAGCCACTAAACATGTACTTTGCATCAGTCTTCACCAAGAAGAAAGCCATGGAGGATAACGAGATCAGTGAGGAATATACTCGTATGCTTTGGTATTTTTAGATCAAGAAGATGGTGGCGTGTGGGTCTCTTGAAGAGCATTAAGGTGGATGAGTCCCCAGGACATGATGGGATCCATCCCAGGTTAATGAGAAAGGCAAGAGAGGATATTGTGAAGAGCTAACGAAGCTCTTTGTATCCTCTCTAGCCACAGACAAGCTCCTGGAGGATTGGAGAGTAGCCAATATTGTTCCATTATTTAAGAACTGAAATAGGGATAATCCAGGAAATTATAGGATGGTGACCATCACATCAGTAATAAGAAAGCTATTGGAGAGGATTCTGCAGGGATAGGATTTATGAACATCTGGAAGACAATAGGCTAATTAGGGACAGTTAGCATGGCTTTGTACGGGGCAGGTCATGCCATACAAACTTAATTGCATTTGTTTGAATAGGGAACAAAAGTGATTAATGATGTTTGGGCAGTATTTGTTGTCCTCCTTGACTTCAGTAAGGCATTTGATGAGTTCCCTCGTGATCCAGAAGATTAGATCCATCGGAACCACAGCAATTTAGTACTATGAATTCAGCATTGGCTTACCCATAGAAGACAGAGGGAGAGATGGAAGTGTGTTATTCTGGCTGGAGGTCTGTGACCAGTGGTATTCCAAAGTTATCAATGCTGGGACCTCTTGTTTGCAAGATATATATATATATATGACTAAAATTAAAGTGCAGATGGGTTGGTTAGTAAGTTTAGCAGACAACACAACCATTTGTGGAGTTGCAGACAGTGAAGATGGCTGTAAAAGCATACCATAGTACATGGATCAGTTACAGATATAGGTGGAGAAATGGCAGATGGAGTTTAATCTGGGCAAGTATGAGGTGTTGCACTTTAAGTAAGGGGGATGTAAGGGGAAAGTCTAATGGCGAGATCTTTAAAAGCACTGATATACAGAGGAATCTTGAGGTTCAATACCACAGCTTACTAAAAGTAGTAACACAGATATATAGAGTGGTAGAGGCAGCGTGTGGTACGTCTATCTTCATTGGCTCACTGAGTATAAAAGTTAATATCATATCATATCATATACATACAGCCGGAAACAGGCCTTTTCGGCCCACCAAGTCCGTGCCGCCCAGCGATCCCCGTACATTAACACTATCCTACACCCACTAGGGACAATTTTTACATTTACCCAGCCAATTAACCTACATACCTGTACAACATTAAGGAATCATGTTGCAGCTTTATAAACATTTGGTTAGACAGAATCTGGACTATTGTGCACATTTCTAGTCACCCCATTCCAGAAAGGATATGGAAATGTGGAGATGGTGCAAAAGAGGTTTACCAGAATGCTGCCTGGATTAGAGGATATTAGCTACAAGGAAGTATTGAGCAAACGTGGATCGTTTTCTCTGGAGCATCAGACATTGGTGCGGGGGGTGGGAGGGAGATCTGATAGAAGTTTATAAAATTATAAGAGACATAGATCGGGTAGACTGTCAGAATCTATTTCCCAAGGTGGAAATATCAAATACACAAGGGCGTAGTGTTAAGATGAGTGGAAAATATTTAAAGGAGATGAGCAGTGCAACTTTTTTTATGAAACACACAAAGTGGTAGGTGCCTAGAACACACAGCCACAGGTAGCGGTGGAAACAGATACGATGGTGGCGTTTAAGATGCTTTCAGATAAGTGTATGGATATGCAGGGAATGGGGGGATATGGATCATGTGCAGACAGAAGGGATAGTTTGGCATCCCGTTCAACAGAGATATCGTGGGCTGCAAGGCCTGTTCCTGTGCTATATTGCTCTATGTTCTACAAACACCAGGTGCAATGCAGTGCAGGCTCAACTAAATGCAGTGTGACCTTTCATCACAGTGGGGACAAACATAGCATTGACATGAAAACCTGATTCATTTACGAGTGAGCAATGACAAATGTAATTTGGAAATAAGACGACTGAATGTTGCATGCCAACATTTGTTTTAAAATAACATTGCATCATTAATTATGTCGACAGTTCCGTAACTGTACCAGACACCTATCACTAGCCCTAGCTTGAATCAACTTAGGAAGTGCCCAGGTCTTGGGAGTACTGTAAATCCATTTGGAAACATTACCACATTGCCCTCGAGGGGTAAAAAAAGTGATTTCACAAACATATAACATTGTTCAACGTTTTGAATAATTTTGAGCCCAGCACTTTTACAGTATGCCACTAAATCGACACATCTCCAGAAATGATCCAAATTTTTTCGGGAAATTTCCAAGTTACGGCAGAGCAAACAAGTTAAATAAAATTATTTTAATTTATTTTGCTTCTATTTTTAAAGTTACATGCAATTTTGTCTTGAGTTTCACTTTACATCTCCCTTCTTTTTGTGTCCTTCCCTCAAGAGTAACACAAAAGTGAAGTGTGCTATTTCTAATTTGATTAAATAGTAAATTTATTCAATTATACTGCCAGCTTTTACACAAAGTTTGCTTCAATATGAAGCCTTAAAAAATATTATGGGGCTAAACTCTAACGATACAAAATAGAACTAATCTGAATAGAGGCTTTTATTATCTGAAACAAAATAATCTGTTCAAATTTTAAACATAAAAGCGAAATTGTGAAATACAACACAGGTGACCATAGGAAACATTGCATTTCTCAGTCTTGCACAAGTGTCGCGTCTGTGTTTGATTTTATATATACCAAGAACATTATACCACGTTGTGTTGCAGTGTTACTATAGCAACTTGGGTAGTCTTAAGTACAGTATAAAATGATCTACATAATTTTGTGACAAAATTTAAATCAGGCAACATAAATTAATGTTGCCTTAATTTTCCCACAATGGTTGCTTTACCACATAAGTGAGGACATACTTAATACCAGGAAACAAACTCAAATAATGGAGATTAAAAACATGTGTAAAATAAGAAAGTAATCAGCGGAGTCTGATACATGCATTCAAGTTTACAAGTTTTCAAAGGACAGAATAACGAGAAAATAATAGGCAGAAGGCCTGTTTAAAATGAACATATAATAAAGTAAATTATACATTCTTAACTTTGCTGTGTAATGTTATTAACAGCTGTCAAATGCTGTATGGATCTCTGATTTGACAAATTTATGGGATGTTTCATACCACCCGATCCCCTTCTTTACATCATCTAAACAGCACTTACACCCTTTATTTTAAACTGGTAGGTTCATGCAGCCTGCAACAGTATCCAATAGATTAATCTTGAATTACTTTTAGGAAGCATTTCTTCTGATTAAAAAAATGATCACTATACATAACATAACAACACTTTATTGTCATTCGGTATAAATACCGAACGAAATTTCAGCAGTCACAAGACACAGCAAAAAAGAAAAGAACACAGGACACCCGACCCCAACACAAACATCCATCACAGTGACTCCAAACACCCCCTCACTGTGATGGAGGCAACAAAACTTCCCCTCTCCTCCCCCCGCACCCACGGACAGGCAGCTCGACCCCTACCGAGGCAACCGACACGCACAGCCCCCGCAAGGGGATGGAAGGCCCCGCGGCCGAGCCGCCCCGGGCACCGAAACGTCCCGCGGCCGCACCGGGCGATGTTAAGTCCAGCGGCCGAGCCGCACCGGGCACCGAAACGTCCCGCGGCCAAGCCGGCGATGTTAAGTCCCGCAGCCGAGCCGCACCGGGCACTGAAACGTCCCGCGGCCGAGCCGCACCGGGCACTGAAACGTCCCGCGGCCGAGCCGCACCGGGCAATGTTAAGTCCAGCAGCCGAGCCGCACCGGGCACTGAAACGTCCCGCGGCCGAGCCGCGCCGGGCACTGAAACGTCCCGCGGCCGAGCCGCACGATGTTAAGTCCAGCGGCCGAGCCGCACCGGGCACTGAAACGTCCCGCGGCCAAGCCGCACCGGGCACTGAAATGTCCCGCGGCCGAGCCGCACCGGGCAATGTTAAGTCCAGCGGCCGAGCCGCACCGGGCACTGAAACGTCCCGCAGCCGAGCCGCGCCGGCGATGTTAAGTCCAGCGGCCGAGCCGCGCCGGGCAATGGAAGGCCCCGCGGGCGAGCTGCGCCCCGGGGAAGAGACCTAATAAAAGAAAGGTTTCCCCCGCCCCACCCCCCACACACATACACAGCCAAAAACAGAAACAAAAACCATCCCAACACCGACACAAACAAAAAAAAAGAAAAAAAGACAACAGACTGCCAGAGAGCCGCAGCCGTTAGGCGCAGCCAACTCCTCCAAAAATTCCAGGAATAAGCCTGCTTCAAAATAGTGTCACGGGTTTAATTCCACCTGAATTAATGAAGCACAAATGCCTTTGGTTGACATCTTAACAAAAGCATGAAACCTGTAGTAAAGCAGCACTTCCATGGTACTGCAATGGAATGAGAGCCCACTGATTGTGATCTCTCATGAAAGATAAGAAATGCTATCAACTTTGTATGAAGAAAGTTGTCATTGTGCAACCAAACTGGTGAGATGAACAACAAAAGGAAGTTAGATACAAAAAGCTGGAGTAACTCAGCAGGACAAAACTTTATTTTGTACCGCTGAGTTACTCCAGCTTTTTGTGTATATCTTCGGTTTAAACCAGCATCTGTAGATCCTTCCAAAACAAAAGGAAGCTAGCAGTTTAAACAATGCTCCAACTGCATTATAGAGAACATGATTACATTCAGCACAAACCGAACCAGTCAATATACTCGAGCAATTATCCTGATGAATGTCATAACCAAATTCCTGAATCTAGGTTAAGTCGTGTTCTCAAAGGTTCCAAGTCCGAATTGCAAATGCTGATCAATGAGAAAGATTATAGTCAAAGCTTCCCTGTACACTGTCATTGACTTATGCTTGCACCTTTGGTTGGTTGGCAGATTGATCAGAAAGTAACTTCTCTGTATTTACATTATTGATATACAAGCCAAGCCGATTCTATCTGTGTTCATTTTTGGTGTCAATTAAATGGTTTGATTTTACATCCAAGGAACTTTAGAACATACTAGACCAAGTGGACCCGTTGGGCCCAAACCTCTCCTGCATTGGTGCAGCACCCTCTCCTCCCTGACCTAAAATTGTTCCACTATCGTGTACAGTTTTGGCTGTAGTTCAGGAACAAACAAACAAACAAATGAGAGTTTTAGTATATAGATTTCTTTGTTTAACTTGAAAGTGCCTGGGTGTGCGGAAGAGGGACAAGGATTTCTATGTAATTGTCGGCAACTTGTTAATAGTTTTAAAAGTTTACAAAACCAAAGACCTTCTCAAACTATTACAATAATCTTGAAATGTTTTTGTCAATGCAACATAGTCCAAAGATCTAAGAATTATGGTACAAAATTAACCAGCTGAACTCTTAGTTTTCCTGTGTATTTTCCTCCCAAGTCAGTTAGTGCAGCTCTCTCTAGTTGTCGAACACAGTAAAAAAAAGATTACGATTGGACAAATTTTACTTGCCTTTCTTGATTTTGCAGCAAACTGTTCCTTGTCTCCACTTTTCTTTCGCTTTTTCTCATTTACCTTTGTTACCCTTGTGGCTGTTAATGTGATAGTTGTAGGGATTTGCTGAAAGGCAGTGTATAGCTCCACAGGTACCTCATCTCCACTTTCTGTTGCACTGGTATCTCCGTCTATTTAAAAGAAGAAAACAAAATCTGAAACAAACCTGCACTCTTATATACATAATTTGTACAAAGAGCCAAAATAAAAATAGTATATATTTTAAAATATAACCTCAATTATCCACTGTTCTATCGTTTGCATTGACTATGAGAATATTCTGAAATTTATGAGAATATTTTGAGCACTCAAGATTATTAATAAACTGGATTACATTCAGAGCAGATGGTGCAATCTCTGCTGCAGAAACTAATTAATCAATGATATGCTAACTCCCAGACCATTCACGAAAGCACAACCTTAAACAATATTTGCATTAATTCTAATGTCAGTGGTTTCATTAGTGAAATTCACCAAACAGGTAGTTGTGTTCAGGTGCAGAGGATGCTCCTGGTGTATCAAACAGTTACAAGTCTGGTCTGCAAAATAAATTGAGATGTAGCGATTTATCTGATTAGGTAGAGTATTGCAGTGCCAAATGTGTAATGAGTGAATGAGGCATAAGAGTATTTAGCACTTTCCATATTCTATCTACTTGCATTAATGGCATATGGTGAGGTTTAGAGAGAGCTGCCACCAATATGCTGGATAATCAAGGTTATACCCATTTTAAATCTGCACATCTCTAACAAAATGACACATGGAAGCAAGTAAAAATATTATGGACCTGACACAGTGACATGTGGGAGCAAGCATATCAATACATAAAAGATAACTGCTCCACTATTCAAAATGCAGTATTTTATGACATTTATTTTGTATGTTTGGATTTAAATAAAATCCAACAAAGGGATATGATATTTTATAGATTGCCAAAATAAGTCTTTGGTTCTTTACCTCAAGGATAAACCAGTGGAACTAATATTATTAAATGCAGCATTTTAACAATTAAGGTTAAAATCTGAATGTATCATGGAACTGTGTCAGGTTGCCACTTCAAAAAAATTTGCTTCTGCATTTCATAATCTGTTTCACATTTTGGAGTATTCATTAAGAACATAAAAGAATGGAAAAATAATAAGAGATGCTCAACAAATACATTTATACCGTATTAAGTGTAGAAAGAACAAGAGAATAATGTGGAAAATTAGCAAAGATATATTTATTGTTTTAAAAAGACGGGTTAATAGGAATTAAAGGTGATAAGTCACCAGGTCCAGATGGTCTACATTCCAGAATATGGAGGGAAATTCAGTGATGAAATAGCAGATGTACTAACCATAATTTTCCAAAAGTCGTTGGAAACAGGAATTGTACCAAAGGACTGGAGGGTTGCGAATGTTAACTCCTGTTCAAAAAAGGGGAAAGGGATAAGCCAGATAACGATGGACCAGTTATCCTCACATCAGTATACTGTTAGCGATCATATTGAGGGAACACTTCAAAAGGGACAGTTTGAAAAGGGTATATAGTAACTGATTAATTTGCATCTTTGTGGACAAAGGGAATGTAATAAGTGTGATATTTTTTTAAGTAAAAAAATAAAAACCTTTAATATTTTTTGTGAAGGTTAAGGCCCATGTTATTAACTATAGATTTAGATAGAAGCACAGCTAACGAACAGGAGCAGATAGGTGTTAGGATATTTCTCAAAATGGCAAGATTAGGCAAGGTACATGTGCCAGTGATAATACAGTGGAACTTCTTCTTACTCATACAAATGATATGGAGAGAGGCACAGAGAAATGAACAAACTTAACATAAAACACCAAACGATGGGCATAATGAACTGAAATCAACCGGAATATATCAACAGATTAAATACAGTAGTGTAAATAAATATAAAATAGTGTACTCAGTGCAAACAAGAACAGACTGTAAACATCTGTAATGAAGTTGAAAGACAGATCTAGAATAGTAGGATTAAAGATACGTACATAGATATATACCTTTATTAGTGTTTTACAGGTGGGAAAAAATGTAACTAATTGATTCTGGGCTACATTAAGTTGGGGGTTTTAAATTAATTCAAATTGATTAACCTGTTCAGAATATGGTTAAGTGTAACTGAAGTACTATGCAGATTGGCAACAGAGAATGGAGTTTGTACAAGGTACAATGCAATGCAAATTCACCTAAGGGATGAAAGGTTATGACAGTATTGAATTTACAGAACTGTTAATAACTGCAATGGAGTTACAAAACAATGGAAGATTCCAATTGTTTACCACTCTTTAAAAATAGCACTGAATATTATAAACATACGTAATGAATCAGTACTTTTCCACGTTGAACAACTTGAAAGGAGCACTAAACATAGCAAGCATGCAGAATGTAATTTAGCTGAAAGACTTCAATCTCCATCACCAAGGATAACATGGTAGCACAACTACTGACCAAAACAGTCAGACCGGGCATACAATTGATGGTGAATGAGCCAAGATGAAGTAAACTATTTTGAGCCGAATCTCACCAAAGAACTGTTTTGCATGTTACAGATATATCTGTGCATTATCTCTGTACAGTCCTACTGGAGGCATTCTCATCTTCATAATGGGAATGGCATTATTCCTGTGACAGGACTTTTATGCTAAGTGGGATATGTTCAAAATAGGACTGGCAGCTTAAATCTAAACATCTACAAGAAACTGGATGGCCATTGGTAGCAGCAGAATTACATTCCACAATTTATAACCATGGCCTGGCATATCCATCAATCTATCACAAGCAAATAAATCAGAGAACCTATCCTAGATCAGGGCAATGTACTAAATGCAATCTTGAAGATGCTATGACACAGCATGCATGCCACATTGTGGAAGCAGCATGCTGCAAATAGAGTTAAGTATTCCAAAACTAATCCATCACACCAAAAGATCTACTATTCTATATATTCAGCCATGGATGAGTGCGATCATTTAATTAACAGAGGGAAACACCATCCGTGGGGAGCTGTTGAGAATGTGGGTCAAATAAAAATGGGATTAATGTAGGATAGGTGTAAATGGGCAGTTGGTGGACAGCGCAGACACAATGGTCGAAGTACCTGTTTCCGTGCTGCACCTCCCTATGATTATGTGAACATCCCATTCTCCGAAGATAGTGGAAGAAAACAAATGTGAACAATAACCAGTAATGACAAGTACTTTATTCCTTCCGGTCTCCCCCTTAGGTTCCTGCCATCACAGACAGAAACAAGTCTTCAGCCAATTCCAGTCATCTCCTCACCTGATACCAAGAAATTGTAAATGCATTGGATATGAAAAAGCCTTGGACACGGATAACATCCTGGAGCTGGTGTTGTAACCTTGTGCTTCCCAGTCTGCAGCACAAGCCAAGCTTTTCCAAATACAGTTACAAGACCGACATCCATCGAACAGAGAGGAAAATTGCCCAGGTACATGAAATCCACAAGAAGCATGACAATTCCAACCCATCCAATTGCCACTCAAGTTACTTACACACAGAGAGTTACTCAAGTAACAGAGTTACATACACACTGCAGTTACTTACACACAGAGAGTGGTAGGTACCTGGAATGCACTGCCAGTGGAAGTGGTGCAAGTAGAAACGATAGTAATGTTTAAGAGGTATTAAGATG
Organism: Rhinoraja longicauda; assembly: GCF_053455715.1. NCBI lineage: Eukaryota > Metazoa > Chordata > Chondrichthyes > Rajiformes > Arhynchobatidae > Rhinoraja > Rhinoraja longicauda. The sequence goes on from NC_135975.1 coordinate 13,655,936, forward strand.
GGCACATGAACAGGCCGGAAATATAGACCACGTGCAGGCAGGTATGCAACTTAAATTGGCGCCATGATTGGCACAGCCACGGTGAACCAAGTGGCCTGTTCCTGTGCTGTACTGTTCTATGTTCGATCAAATCGCCAAGTTCCAGTAGTTCTTAGCAATTTCACTGCAAAATCTGGATGTTGACGCCAACTAGTTTTCTGGTGCAGGTCAGTGGACAGGAATAGCTCTGAGGGAGGAGGCAACTATTTCAGACAATTTACATTTTCTGAATTAACTATATTTAATTATCAACTGCATTTAATTATTTCAAGTGTTTTCTAGCATGGCCCTCTGAAGACTGTGGAAGTAATGTGGCAGACCAGGGAAGATAAGCAATTGCTGCACATGCACTTGGTGACCTTTGTGTACACAAACATAAAATCAGGACAGTCCTACCAAAGTGAAATATGGAGACACAATAATCAAATTATAGTCTGGCACTGGAAAAAAAACCCACAAATAGAGAGGAAAACAATGGATGATAGAAGGGAAAACTAACAGAAGGAAAATGCATTAGAAAATGCAATCCCCTGCAACAGAAATGAGACCAAACTGTTAGAAAAATTCTCATTTCTAATCCAAGAGAAGTAATGTTAGTATTCAATTAAGAATGATCCTGAAAAATGGAGAACATGCATTGCAAGTTGATGTTGTCCAATGAGACTGCATACAGAATGAAAAAAATTGTGCTAATCCACCACAATTATAATCAGAGTATGCATTTTTAAATATATATATATATATATATATATACACACACACATGAGTTAAGGTTACTTGAATACATTTAAAGGGACAAAAACCCAATTTCACAATTTCAAACTCTGCAATGAAGAATGGATAAGTGTTGATTTGGGAAGCCATGATCCTTGCAAGGACTTTTGGGAAAAAAATAATTTAGAGATGATGCAGTAGTTGGAAGGAACTTTTGAGGAGTGGTTAAAGATCGCGATTTTGAGATACACCTGGACAGGACAACTTTAAATTGTCAACCAAAACATGAACCAGGAAAATAAGTTGACAAACTGGTTTAGTGGAATAGGAGATACTAAAAAACAGGAAATAGGCGAGATTGAAAAAAACTAGAGAAATGTTACAGATAGAAAATTATGGCAAATGAACCTCACATCAATACTGCAGATTAGAATGTTGAGTATTTAATAGATTAAGAATTGTTTTCTGTTGTGGGTCTGAAATTTTAAAAAGTTAAATGCAAATCAAACCTACAACGATTAAAACATTTGCAGCACTTTGGTAACTTTTTCCTCATAGTCGAAGTGATATTACATGAGCAAATGGAAGACTAAAATTGAAGTGGAACAGACACATTCAGACACAAGTTGGTGAAAGAAAATTATACGGTCAAGTCATCTTATGATATATGTATTTTCTGTGGCTTTCCTTCCACAGTAGTTGATGGGGCTCGCAACCAATCTTTATTTCCTGCATTTTTGCTCTCATCTTGTTTCCTCCTAGAAAGGCAAGGAAAATGTTTCTCTGGTCTTCATCTTCTCACCCATCAGCATTAACGTATCATTCCCTATATTTTCTTTCAACAATATTCCATAACCAGACACATCTTCCTTTCTGTTTTAATTTTAACCTTTTTAAAAGTACCATTATCTCCTCCAAACTGGTTCATTCCTTACCCCTGTCCTTAGTACTTTCCCTACAAAAGAGACAATGCATCATTTAGCTTTTATTTTGTCTCTTTCCAATGTTCAGGGACCTAAGCAGCTCTTCCAAGTGAACCAGTAATTCACTACCATTTTACTGCATGGTAACAGGTGCTCATGGTTTGATTTATCCAGTGTATTCATTGTACATTGGATAAATCAAACATAAATCAGGTGCCTGTTTTGGAGAACCTCCCATTTTGTCTGAAAGAATAACCCCGAATTTTCACTGTCACTTCAAATCTCCTTCCTACTATCACACAGACTTATTTGCCTTTGGCCTTCTCCAATGTTTCATCAAGGCCCAACATAAGCTCATGGAATAGTGCCTCGTCTTCTGTTTAGGCATGTTGCAGCCCTCGGGGCTCATTAGAGATCTCAGTAATTTCAGATAATCAGCCTTTCCAACTTGTATTAGCAACTGTTCAGTTCTGATGCAAGTTCCTTCACTTGCATTGTTAACCGATGTTTTCTCTCTCCATAGATGTTTTCTGATTTACTGAGTATTTCCAGCATTCTCTTTTATTTCAGGATTGCCAGAACTATTTCTGCATCTCACAATTCCATCATACTCTTTATTTTTTCAACCCTCACTAACTGCTCTCTGTTACCCCCCTTCTTTTACAACCTTTGTTCCACCGTCATTTATATTAAATTTACACTGTCCATCGCTATTTCTCCCAGCAACTTTAAACAGGCTACTTTTATCACTTTTCCAGTTCTGATGGTCATTGACCCAAAACATTAATCTATTTTTTACTTCACAGATGTTGTGTAAACTGTAAAAGATCATCAGCATTTTCTATATTTGCAGTATGATTTGCACCACAAGTACATTTTCTTCTATAAAGGTTTGCACATAGAGTAATTAAAAGGTGAACTAATAAAGTGTACAAGAGAATTTAGCACTTATTGGACAATGGTACCAGTTGTTTATTTGCAATAGAGTATTATGGATTAGAAAAGACACCAAAAGTTAGTTCAGGAAGTATTATAACAGTCAAATTATAGTCTGGTACAGAAATAAAAGCATAGAGGGGAAAACAATGGATAAAAGGGAAAACTAAAAGAAGAAAAAAATATATATTTTTAACTTGACAATATTCCACAGCAAAAATGAGACCCAACTGCTAAAACATTTCTGATCCAAGAAAAGCATGTTGATATTCAATTAAGAATGATCCTATTATTTAAAAGTGCTTGGCTTTAAAATCTACCCATAATTTTCTGTAACAAGTACAATGACAATTCACATTTAAATACCGCAAGCATATAAACAATAGCAATAACAGGAAGGCTAGGGAATATAACTGGCAAAGTTACATAAAGTGACTGGCTGGTCTGTTTCAAAAGTAATACCTCAATTTTCTGAATTTACTTGCTGATTCAGACATTAATAATGAGTGAATCAGCATGATCCAGCTCAATGACATGACAAATTTCTCCCGAGTACCAGAATTCGCCTGCAATAGTACATTCACTTAAATTGAATTGTGAACGCAGCCCAGACCATCACACAAACCAACCATCCTTCTATTGACTCCATTTATCCCTCACACTGCCCCGGCAAGACCAGCAGTGTAATCAAGGACGAGTTGCACCCTGGCCACTCTCTGTTCTCCCCTCAACCATCAGGCAAAAGGTATAGAAGTGTGAAAACGCACACCTCCAAATTCAGGGACAGCTTCTTCCCAGATGTTATCAGGCAACTGAATCATCCGACCACAATAAGAGAGCAGTGCTGTACTACTATCTATCTCATTGGTGACCCTCGTACTATGCTTGATCGGACTTTACTGGCTTTACCTTGCGCTAATCATTATTCCCTTATCATGTCTCTATACACTGTAAATGGCTCGATTGTAATCATGTTTTGTTTTTCTGCTGACTGGTTAGCATGCAACAAAAGTTTTTCATTGTACACGTGTCAATAAATTAAACTAATCTATCAGCATCTTACCGCCCATGAATACGGAAATCCAGCTGTCAGCAGGATGTTGGGCTAACTATCCATTACTTATAATACAACCTTAGCACAAAAATCTTTTAAGGAAATGATTTTAATGAAAGTGAAAGGGATGGGTAAGTGATAATTGAAATTAATTTCCCATCATTTTAGCTCACTGCCGCCTGCAAATTCTGCCAAATCAAGTCTACAGAATGTTAGAATCATTCAAAATGTCAAATTTATTCAAATAAAAGCTAACTTCAGCTTAACCCTCTGCAAACCACTAAACACTGATAAGCCCACATCCACTTCATCTTTGTATCAAAGTAGAATTCTTAAAGCTCAAATCATCCTCAGTTGAAAACAAAATCACATGGTAAACATATTTTATATGGTTGTACATGTCAATTTTGGATTTTGCATAAATTGAAATACCCCCTTAAAGTTTTTTTTGATCTGTATTGAGAAAGCAGAAAACATTTTCCTCAATAAACAGTGTAATCAAAATCAAAAAATTTCAGAAGCTGGATCCCTCTAGTGCTAACAAAGAATATTTGACTCTAAACATTAACTATTTCTCGTTCCACAAAAAATGCTTACTAACCTGATAAGACCATACTATCCTGGTCTTTAGACCTTTTAGACTAAAAGTAAAAGTGTATTTTTAAATATTCGAGTGCTTGAAGTTCTTAAACCTCAGCTATGTTCCAGTCAGATGTTTCACAGCTGCCACTCTTATGCAGCCTGTGACAGTTATGCATTGGGCTTTCATACAGTTAAAGAACTCCCCAGTTTCAAGGAGCCAACAGAACTCCAACAATACAAAAGCATCTCACTGCATGATGTTTGAATTTCAGATTGAAAAGTTTGCAGATTGGCTGTGTTTTCTGCTGTAGCTGGTTCACAAGTTTGCATTAATAATCATCTTAAATTTCCTCTTTTCACACAACATTTCACTACTTTGTAGATTCACACTTACCTGACATATTTTCCCTTTTCCTTGTTTGCAGCAACATAGCTCTGTCTCTATCCAAACTCCTGGAAGAATAATTACATGATTACAGTTTTATGCAACATATCAATAGAATCTTGAAAAATATAATATGTTTCATGTTATTAATTGTACATACCGAGGCTGACAACGATCACACAGGTAGGTTTCTGGAATATGCTGCCTGTCAATACCCATGCAATCTATATGCTGCCACACACTACGAATAAAAATTAAAAAGATTAAATTAAGTTGAAAAAACCTGCTGCAACTATAAACATTACTTGCACAATTAATGACATAACATATTTAATTTCAAGCCATTACCTTAATCTTTCATGAGTTTCTGTAATGCAAACCAACTAGTTGTTAACTTTTAGTTTAAAAAGGTGAAATATGTCATATACATCTAATCTATAAAATAACGACAGCATAACCTACAGCATTGTGAAAAACAAAGAGATTTTTAATTAAAATTTATGGTGCTAATTTAAGGTTTAGAGTAGAAACCAATGGGGTCCTAAAAGAGCCTCTTCCTATTCTTTGTTTTATATTTCAAAATTATTTTCAGAACATTCACATACAAGTGTGCAAAAACAAAATCTCGTCTCTTCTCACTGAAAACAGAAATATGCAATTCAAAGAAAAATAACAATGTTTCTGCTAAGCTGTTCATACATTCTGCATTTTTTAATGCCAGCAGATTGATTTGTCTATTAAACTTGAGTTTAATATTCAAATTTAATCTTCTACATGGAAAACACACAATGTAAATATTTGTTTTGAAATCCAATTTTTTTTCCATTTTCAAACTAGTTGGCAAAGTGCTAAAAGGTAAATTACAGTTCTCTCCTTGGGAAACAAATTAAATGTAGTTTAAATATTCTTGAAATAGGCAATGACAGTCCTGCCTCTTCCCTCTGCCAGCTCCCCCCCCCCCTCCCCCCAGCTACAATCAGTCTGAAGGTTTACTTGTTTAGCTTAACATCTTAAAAAAATAATACATTCGAGATGCATAAAATAAACATCAGTAGTTGAGCACTAAGGGGAAAATGCTCAAATAGTGGGAGCCATGCCTCACTGAAAGAAAAATGGTAGTGGTCATTCATTCCAGTCTTACAACATCACCGTAGCAATTCCTCAAGAGATTGTCCTTGACAAAACCATCTTCAATGGCATGATTCTTTCTAGAAATGGGGATGCCTGCACAATAGCAATTGAAGCAATCCATACATCCAAGAAGACCTAGATAACATTCAGGCATGGACGAATAAGCAGAAAATATCATTCACACTGCACATGTGCCTGAAAATGACAATCAATGAGAAAAAGTCTATCCACCAAATCAACATTCAATGGTATTATCAAGGCCCATTCCCCTACCATCAATATCGTAGAGGTCACCACTGATCAGAAATTAAACTAACGTAGGCATATAAATATGGGTTAAAAGAACAAGTGATCTGTATATCCTGTGGTGAATTCACTACCTGCCATGTAATGGAATATTCACCAATGCTTGCATAAGCGCAACTACAAAAACACGCAAGAAACTCATCATTCAGAAGGAACTCATTTGAATGGGACCACATCCGCCATCCTAAATATAAACAATCTTCACCAGTGATGCGGTGTAGCTGCAGTGTTGTTCCTTCCTCGGGCTTCTCCAACAGCACTTCCTAAACTTTCAAGCACAAGGAAGAACAACAGCCTCAGATGCATGAGAACACCATGATATATATGCTCCCCTTCAAATCGTACAATATCTTGGCTTGGAAATACATTGTCATTCATGCATCACTATTGGATCTAAATTCTGGAAACCCCTTCCTAACAGGACAGAGAGTAACCTTCAAAAGGACTGCAGCAGCTCAAGAAGATCGATCAACATTACTTTCTCAAGTGTCATAAGGAATGGTCAATAAACAGTGACACTACCAGGTCACCCAATCTTAACAAGCAGAACAAAATCCAATACGGCCATTCTAATGAATGATTATGAACTTTACTACAGCACATTCCCAACACATTTTTAAAATATTAATTATCCAGGTATTTCTCAAAATACAGAAAATTTTGTGTTAAACATTTTCCATTTGGAATATCCAGCATCACAATTATAAATGCTCAAGTATATGCATGGAGACATGATGCAAAGAGTGTTCCCCAAACTCTATGCAACAACTCACTGTGGGCAGCAATGAATGGATAATCTGAGGAAGGCCACTTCATTTGAAAAGTAATTTTAGATGATCATAAATATCGAGGAACAAGTTTTTAAAATCACATAGTTGAATTCACTAATGCTATAATCTTTTTTTAATTCTTTCCATTGTTATTTTCTTAACAGTCCTGTTTTTGTTCAGATTGTTAGCACACAAGGAGAATCTCGTAACAATTTTATTATTCAAAATTATGGTAATTACAACAAATGATTTTACCTGCCTATTGTTATAATTTGCTTTGAAATAATTTTGTAGCTCTTTTCAATCCTGCAGACTCAGTAAGAAGTACAATTGATGGACATTTCCAGTATCCTCTGACCATTGGCTGTTAAATTGGCTGATCAATTTCCACATGATGAAATAGTCTCGATAGTCCATCTGGATATGAAATTCTGATGTGGAATGTCTTGTGGTGAATTTGGACCACTGACAAGATTTGGACAAAACTTGGACCAAAAATTTGGACTAATTGATTTACATTAGAATTCATGCTCCACATATCTCTCATCCCACTCCATTTCACCAAACCCAAACAGCAGGTCTTTCTACTGCACTATGTGGTATATAAATGCTTCTCTGCTAGTTGCCTCATGAAACTCCAAGTGGTAACTTCAACATTCATACCAGTCTGAAAAATCTTAATCCTGCATTCTTCCAGCCTTGGAGGGCATCTACAATACACGATGCCACCAGCATTCATATAGACTCCTCACACTCCTGCACACTCTGTTCGAACTTCTACCATCCGTTAGACGTTACAAGGCCTTCTATGCCCGCTAATTAATTTATTGCATCGAATGGAAGTCGCGTTCCCAATCCCGTTGTACCCCTATACAATGACAATAAAGATATATTGTATTGTATTCATCGCATTTATTAGAGAACACCGTAAACTTGTCAGTCCCACCCTCACCATTTCTGCTAGAACTTAAGCAGAAATACTCTCTCCATATTTATGCCTTTTTTCTATTTTTCCTATAGAACCTTGCACTATTTATCTTCAGACACTATAAAAGTTTAGTAAACCCCACTTTATCAGAGCAAAGCCCTTCAGATCAGAAATTATTCTAGAAAGAGCTTCTAAAGATTAAACTCAATATTTACAAGTACTTTACACAGAACATGCAGCACATATACCCGCGAGGCTCTACCTCTGACTCGGGAGGTTCTAGCCCGCAAGGCCATACCTCCAACTCACGAGGTTCCGACCCGCGAGGTTCCACTGCTGGTCGGGCCCAGGCTCTGACCTACGAGGCTCCACCACCAACTCACGAGACTCTGGCCCGCGAGGCCCAGGCCACTAGGCTCCACTGCCGGGCCATGAGGCACCGGCCTCTCAGAGGTACTTCCAGAAGGCGCCTGCCGCAGCGGCACCTCCATAAGGCATCTGCCACAGCCACTATTCATCACAACCACTGTGCGTTCCCTCCACATTATCTATTTTCTTGAGATTTTCATATTTGATTCTTGAACTTGCTTTCAGCAAGTGGAAAAAACCCTCTTTGTGTCTATTCTATCAAAACTTTTCATAATTTTGACGGAGGTTGTGAAACCATTATCAGACTTAACCTCATCAATTATTGAACAGAACACTCAACGTTCTCAGCAATTTTCTTCCTTCCAATATTTCAACTAAGCGACTAACATATTATCCCTACAAATATTCAAATGGCTTTGAAGTTTGAAGCAAATGATTAGTCACTCCTGACCTCAGTGCGTAAATTTCAGCCTGGGAAACGAAACGTCTAGCAGGATTTTTTTCAATGTATCCCATGTAAAATAAAGGTGATGAGGCTGATGATGAGGTTAGCTCAGATAATATTTCTGACATATTCCTGGTTCTGCATGGCTAAAAGAATAAGCTTCCCTTTCAAAATCATCCTTTCAAATAGAAAACTATCATGTAACTCAAGATACAGATGATATGCAATGGTTAAAATTATGCAGTCCTACCTGCATTTATCACAACAGATCATGTATCCATCATCATGGGTGAATCCACAGATGCACCTGGTAATATCTGTCCCATAACTTCCATCCTCAGAAGTGCTGATCGTGGTGGCACTGGAGGTTTCATCAAAATTAGCAGTGGTGAATATGCTTACTTCATTTTTTCCTATCACAACTGCTGGAGGAGGAGATGCAGGGGGTGTTGGTGGAGGACGAGCACCATAGTTGTGGTCCTACAATTGAAGAAAAAAGAGATTAAGATACCCAATTTTATTTATTTGCTGTGTTATTTTGATAATGTATTCAGTGATGAAGAATACATCAAACACTTGCAACTTTACAGTGAATACATTCTATTCAGCACCATTTTTTAATTCTCTGGACCTAACAAAAGAACAGAAAATCTTACCACACCATGTATCATTTCAAATATCAAGGTGATCACCTTTATAAGTTAAGCTGATAATTTAAATTATTGTGAAATAAATTACTGCAGATAGTAAATTTCATTCGTCTACCACTATGGGTTGAAAGTCAGGCATTACCATCTCAATTTACAACATAAGCTATCTATGAAAACTTCATTTCTAATAGAACCTAAGGAAGCTGACAAATCATTACACCTTGTTCTTCAAAAAGTTACAAATTATTGTACGCCCACAACATTTTCCTACCAAGAACTAACATTAGCACAATTATTAAATTGTCATCTACAAAACTTAATTGTTGTGAAATAAAGCAACTAGGCCAAAAATATATTTTAACAGCTTGTCTATGTATCTGTTCACATTCAGTTTTAAAAACTACCATCAGATGTTTAGCAGTAGACTGGTATTTGTGGAAACATAACTTTTAGATTTTGGAATAGGATTCAGTTACGGGCGGTGTAAATACAAAAAATATTTTTTTATACTATAAGGAATTAATATAATTAGTTCACAATTAAAGAAAAACATAGGATGGTGGTGGAAGGTTGCTTCTTGGTCTGGAGGCCTGTGGTTAAGTGGTGTGCCTCAGGAATCAGTGCTAAGCCAATTGCTGTTTGTCATCTATATCAATGATTTGAATGAGAAAATATAAAACATGATTAGTAAGTGTGCAGACTAAATAGGCATCGTAGACAGTGAGGATGGTTATTAAGAATTACAGCAGGATCTTAATCAACTGAGTAAATGGGCCGAGGAATGGCTTATGGAGTTTAATTTAGATAAGTGTGAGGCATTGTACTTTGAGAAGTCAAACCAGAGCAGGACCTTCACAAAGAACAGTGGCTGGCACGGTGGCACAGGGATGGAGTTGTTGCCTTACAGCGCTTGAAACGTCTGAGACCTGTTCTCCCCGTGACCGTGTGGGTTTTCGCCAAGACGTGCAGGTTTGTAGGTAAAATTGGCTTGGTACAAGTGTAAATTGTCCCGTGTGTGTGTGTAAGGTAGTGTTAATATGCGGGACTCACTGGTCGGTGCGGACTCGGTGGGCCTGTTTTTGCACCATATCTCTAAACTAAACTAAAGTAGGGCCTTGGGGAATGTTGTAGAGCAGAGATATATGGGAGTACGTGCATAGTTCACCAAAAGTAGCATTGTAAGTAGATAGGATGGCGAAGGTGGCTTTTGGCACACTGGCCTCCATCAGTCAGGCAACTGGGTAGAGAAGTCATGACGTTATGTTACAGTTGCCCAAGATATTGGTATGGCTGCACTTGGAGCACTGTATTTAGCTTTTGAGCTGGAAAGAGTGCAGAGATTTATGAGGATGTTGCCAGGGCCCAAAACCCTGACCAACAGGAAAAGGTTGGGCAAAGACTTTATTCCTTGGAGCGATGAGGTTGAGTGATGATCTTAAAGGCCTGTATAAGGGGGATAGACATGAGAGGGATAGACAGAGTGAATGCATGGAGTCACTTTCCCAGAATCTTTTTCCCAAAATGTCAGTTTAAATTGAGAGGAGAAAGGTTTAATAGGAACCTGGGGGTCAACTATTTCCACAATAGTGGTGGGTATATGGAAAGAGCTGTCAGAGGAAGTGGATGAGGCAGGTACAAAAGCAAATTTAAAAGACATTTGGACAGGTACACAGATAGAAAATGTTTAGTGGGATATGGGCAAATGTGAGCAAACAGGATTAGATTAGATGGGGCATTATTGGTCAGGTTGGACCCGTTTCTATGCTGAGTGACTCTAAAAACTGACGAGTTGGGGTGCAGGAAATAATCATTCTATTCACAGTCACAACTCTCTATATCTGAAATCTTCTGTTGTACACTTAGTGTTACAGCATAACCGTGATTGCTTTTCCATCTTCGTGCTTCATTTCAGTATGGAAATGAGAATAACTGAGCAGGGCAGAGTTTTTAAAGTATCATAATATTCTGAATCACCTTTGCAGAAGAAATTCTAGGGTTTATGATAGTGTTTTAAGAGATTGTTGCACTTTTACATTTCAACAATGGCCTTGACATCAAGTCAAATAAATTTATTTTTAGATGCCCACAATTGTACACCAGTGAAAAATTCTATATAATCCTCTTTGTGTCTGTCTCAATAATAGATTCACATGCAGATAAGAAATAATGCCCACTAATGAAGAGACCAGTCTGTCTTTTAAAAAGTCTATTAACAATTATAGAAAAAATAAAAACATTTAGTAACAATGCACAAAAACAAGCAAAATAAACTTTATTATATATCAATGTAATAAATATTAAGTAATAACAATGGCTACACCTCAGTCGTCCAGGACCTCACCTGCAGCTAGAGAAGATGCAAAGATCTTCATCGATGCCCCTGTAATCTTCTCTCTTGCCTCTCTCAATAATGTAGGATAGATCCCATCAGACCATGGGGATTTAGCCACCTTAATGCTCTCCAAGAGCCACAACATCACCTCCTTCTTGATATCATACAACCCAAATTGCTATTTCAGAGAACAGTTTAAAATGACAGCTTAGCACAGTCATCAGCATCTTTCAAGAGTAACTAAAAATGGGCAATACATGTCTCATCGCCTAATTAATATTATATTCGGAGATGATTATAGTTAGATCATCAGAAATTAAAGTATGCAGGTTGAAATGCAGTTATTCTATTAATTAGAAAACTTACTGCATAAGGCAAACCAATGTAACTATGCGAATGATGAGAACTGCTGGTATATAGTTGATGTGGATAACTGTTTGATTTTTCTACCACCACAGGGCTCGCTTCTACCGATTCTGGTCTGGAAAAAGAGAAAATGCACTGAATTACTCATTATGTTTTAGATTTATCGCAGCACATAATTCATTCAACTGGAAATAATTATACTTACATGTTACATATTATGTTTTTTTTAAAGATATACACATAAGTAAGGCTTCTATTATATTTACCATTATAATCACATTATAATTAAAAATAAACTTGTACTTAAGTGCCTTGAAAGGTCACAAAATGTCCCAAAGAGCTTTGAGGGATGTTATCAAACAAAATTTTACAACATGCAAGGACTTATTAGTGCAGGTTACCAAACGTTTGGTCAGAGATAGGTTTTCAGAAGTGCATTAAGAAAGTAGAAAGGCAAACATATCAAGAAAATTCCAAAGCTAGAACTTTTCTACCTGAATACACACAACCAATAAATCCGGGAAATATTTCCAGCAGTTGTGCTGTGGTTGCAGTGCGAAAAGTTTCCAAATGCACAGCAGATATTCACTCATGCTATCCCACCTACACCTCCCAAACCTCAAACCTGTACCACCAAAGGACACAGGATTAGGCACACCTCCTGCAGGTTTCCTTGTAAGGCGATGGAGGGCGGCCTTCAGAAGCCAGGGACTTACCAGGACCGGGAGAAGTCCAGAACACCCAGCACGTGAACAGGACCTTTGACTTTCTACTTTTTCTTTTGTAAATTGTGCCAAAATATGTGCAAAGAATTTCACTGTGCAGTGCACACGTGACAATAAAGAAACATTCTAACCCATCACTCAAACTCCAGGTCCCTCAGGTAGGCCGACTTGGGCCTACTGACTGTCCCGCGGTCTAGGCTTAAGCTCAGGGGTGACCGCGCTTTTGTGGTTGCAGCTCCTAGGATGTGGAACAGCATCCCCCTCCCCATCAGAACTGCCCCCTCCATCAACTCCTTTAAGTCCAGGCTCAAAACCTACTTCTATTCCCTAGCGTTTGAGGCCCTCTGAGGGGGCGCTGTAAACTGTTTATGTCTGTGTTGTTAGGTTTGTGTGCTATTGTATGTTCTGTTTTAGTACCTGCATTGATGTACAGCACTTTGGTCAATGTTGGTTGTGTTTAAATGTGCTATACAAATAAAATTGACTTGACTTGACTTGATTATGGTCTTTTGTAACATGGGTTTACCTATTTAACTCTATTTATGTATTGGATAGATATGTCATGACAATTTATGTACATCATATACCTATAGATACATCGTATGCCTTTCTTTATAGGTGTATGATATGTTTGCCTTCATAGGAGTATCAGAGTCAGGATGTGATGATGCAGTTTTATAAAACTTTGGTTAGGCCATATTTGGAATATTGCGTGCAGTTCTGGAAGGAATTGGAAGCTTTGGAAAGGGAACAGAGGTTTACCAGACTTGGATTGGTTTCTCTGGAACGCCAGAAGCAGCAGGGAGACCTGATAGAAGTATATAAAATGATGAGAGGCAAAGATAGGGTAGAATACAAAAATCAAATACTAGAGGGCATAGTTTTAAGATCAGAGGGTCAATGTTTAAAGGAGAATTTTTTTTTACACAGTGGGTGGTGAGTGCCTGGAACGCGCCGATGGGGTTGGTGGTTGAGGCAGATACAATTGTGGTATTTAAAAGAGTTTTGGATAGGCATATGGAAAAGAATGGAGGGATATGAATTATGCATAAGTAGATAAGAGATGGTCTTGGCATCATGTGCAGCACAGATATTGTAGTCCAAATGGGGCTATTCTTGTGCTGTACTATTCTTTGTTCTATTACACTTTTTAAAAATCTTTATATGCTGTGTAGCACTTTTAGTATTTTACATTCTTTTGCCACCAATTAATTCGATGGCCTGAAAAACACATAGGCTGCGTGCCTTTCTATCCCATTGTCCTATTTTACTGTTTCAATAAAAATGCTTGCACAAACAACTGTGATAGCTTATTTTAACTCAACATTTTGGAACTTGCAATAGTCTATTCCATCCAGAATTTTATTTCCTGTGAATGATGACCATCAAAATTGGATGATGTAAATAAAAAACACAAAATAAAAGTTTTTCAGTTAAAAGGAATTTCAATCACTTTCAATCAATTCCCATCTCCTTCAGAAATAATGACTTCCTGCTGGGATACCTTTCAATAGAACCCATGAACCTTTGCCAATTCATCAAAGTAGTTAAATGTTTTGTGTGAACCCTGAATACAAGTAACAAGATTAATCGCAAACACATTTCTCACAGGATAATAGACAGCAGACAAGAAATTTCAACAAACTCACTCTTCCTAAAATCAGAAATGCTTAAAACTAACCAGTGGCTGTACTGCCATTCTGGCTAAAATTTATCAATTCAGAACTGAGTTCAGGGCCAGCACTATTCTGTTTGGCTCAACATTTTACCATACAACATGAGCACTTATAGAACCAGGTTTCTGAGAATTTTATATTATCATTTAGACCATATGACTAAAAGATCATTGCAACACATCTTCATTGAAGGAACAACTTTAAAATATATATATTTTAGCAAATATTCTGTGTTATTCTTACACTTTCCAAAAGATCTCTTCGCAGTATTTATTTCCACCCAATGGGGAGAAGCATATTGGCAGTAATTTCTGTCCTGCAAAGAACAGACACTGCAACACCTTATCAAACAATGGATACAAGTTAACCAGAAAATAAAGATTATCTGTTCAAATCAAATCTCAACATGAATGATCAAATTGACTTTTAGTCTATATATTGTAAACTCATTCTAAAACATATCTACAGAATATTACAAGCGGCTTAACTACAATACAACTGTTCCTAGTCTCACATGGTGTCTAACAATCAATGTCAGTTGTAAAGCAAATCAACGATTATAATTTTAAGCTATCACAAATTTTTAAATTATTTATCAAAATATGTAACAGATAAATATCTTACTTGTTCTAAACATAAAGAATGCAGTCAAGAGGGTCTAAATCAATACATTATCAACAGTAAAGCAATCAACCAACACGGAAGAAAAAAAATTATTGCAGCACATGCTTTACATCCACCCAACTGTCACGGAACACAGTAACCTCGTTGTGATCATCGACCAGACTGTTCACATCCTTTACAGTACCAAATCATTCCGCCCAAAGTAAAAATTACACAATCTACTGCACAACAAATATTGCACCATAATACTAGTTCCTTGTGTAAGAATATACTGAAAGCTCCACAAGAAGCAAATTCCTCAAGGACAAAGGTACAATCAAGGATCGTGCCTTTTCTTATCAGTTATGTTATTATTGAAATTATTATTTAACACTTTGCTGGAAAAGAGTTCAGAAATTAAGTTACTTTTATAGATTCATTTCTGCTGCTCATATAGGTATTTAAATGTGCATGGTAACAATCTGCAAAGCTTAGCAAGCACTGCATAATGTTGAATAAAATGATAGGGAATCCAGAACGTAATCCCAAAATGATTATTGTAGGCTGAACTTTAATATTTCCATTACAGTAATTGGCTACAATGCCTATAGGAAGGAACTGCATATATCGAAGATCAACACAAAATGCTGGAGTAACTCAGCAGGTCAGGCAGCATCTCTGGAGAAAAGAAACAGATGATGTTTCGGCTTGGAACCCTTCTTCAGATCAAATAAAGGTTCCCATTCCAAAATGTCACCTATTCCTTCACTCCAGAGATGCTGCCTGACCTGCTGAGTTACTCCCGCACTTTGTGTCTATCTCATGCTTAAAATTGAACAGATTAAAAAAAGTATTTGGCATTAAACCAAAAGTAGTATATAAATGTAATTTATAAATATATTTTCATGTAAAATTAAAACGCAACGAACCTCATGTGCATTGATCTAAATACCTAATAGATAATTCAAGCATGATCATTATCATAGATGTATCTATATATCTGAAATTGTTAAGTTCGAAGATGCAACACAAAATATTAATCAAGTACGGAGAACATGAATTAAAACCAAAAAAATCATCTTGAAATAGATTAAAATTGCAGCAAATGGAACCTGAAACCTGGTTACGTTCTATCGGACTGTCAGGCATTTATTTTCAGACACAGGCTTTAATTTAGATATATTTTCGACATAGCGGCTGAGTCAAAAAACAGCGGCAGTTTAATGCCTACTATTTATTTTTAACTAAAATGTGTTCCTTTTCAAAAAATTTGTAACTTACTATAATTTATTAATTGCACAAGATGGTTGCAAAAGGGTTCAAGTTAACCAAAAGTTTAACCAATTATAGCCATAATTTATAGACTGTCAACGTCATTTAATATTTCTTAATTGTCTGATACCACTATAATGTTAATACTTTCTCCATTTTATATCAACATTCAATCAGTTCATCAACATCAAAATATTAAAATGTTTTAATATTTAACGGGTGACAGACCGTACCCCTAAGTGCACTTGTAATGCAAATTTACTGCCACAAGATGGTGATCTGGTGCAGTTTACACTGGTGCACAAGCTATTTAGTCTACATCCAAGTACGGAAAATGTTACAAATATTTCCAACATCATAATCAAGTTTCTCTCCATTTTTAGTTTAATAGAAACTAGACGGATGTGCACCCTTTGGGTGCAAATCTCTGCTGCGGGTTGTCCTGCTGGAGCGGCTGAGGGGGGGGGGGGGGATAAGGGGGGGTTGAGGCATGGAGTGGGTGAGTGGGGGGAAGGGGAGTTGGGGAGGGACGGTGAGGGGGGAAGGGGAGTTGGGGGAAGGGGAGTTGGGGGGAGGGGAGTTGGGGGGAGGGGAGTTGGGGGGAGGGGAGTTGGGGGGAGGGGAGTTGGGGGGAGGGGAGTTGGGGGGAGGGGAGTTGGGGGAAGGGGAGTTGGGGGAAGGGGAGTTGGGGGAAGGGGAGTTGGGGGAAGGGGAGTTGGGGGAAGGGGAGTTGGGGGAAGGGGAGTTGGGGGAAGGGGAGTTGGGGGAAGGGGAGTTGGGGGGTGAGGGATTTGGGGGGTGAGGGAGTTGGGGGGTGAGGGAGTTGGGGGGTGAGGGAGGGATAAGGGGGGGTGAGGGGGGATTGAGTGATTGAGTGGGAAGGAAGGGGGGTTGAAGTGGGGGAGTGGGTGGGGGGGGAGGTGGGGAGGTGAGGGGGAGAGGAGGAGAGGGGGAGCTGGACCAACGCAAAAGAGGTTTGGGAGCGGAACCGTTGGGTGTAAAGCTTCGGGCCCAGAAACCCTACCGATCCGTGAACCCGTTGCAGGGCAGGAAGAATCCCCCGTGGCCGTGCCGGGCCCAGCAATCCTACCGATCCATGCACCCGTTGGCTTGTGGGGAGTATTCCCCGGGGCCGGTGGCAGGCGGGGAGTGCCCCCCGGGGCCATGCCAGGCCTTGAGACCCTACCGATCCGTGCACACATTGGCGGGCGGGAAGCGTCCCCCGGGGCCGTGGACTGGACGTAGTGACGGGTGGGGAGTGTCCCCCAGAGCCTTGCCGGGCCCAGCAACCCTACTGATCCGTGGACCTATTGGCGGTGAAAGGCACTTACCTGTGCCCCGTGCGTGTTGCACTGATCGGCAGCGACGGCCATCTTGTTGAACCCTCTGCCGCCGCGCTGTGCCACGGGACGAAGGTCAGGCACGGGGTATGTCGGGATGGGCGCCAGTCCTCTCGCGGGGGTTGGGGGAGCGCATTTGTTAATGTTAGCCCCCCCCCCCCCCCCACCTCATTGGCTGCGACTCCCTGGCCCCCCTCCCTCATTGGCTGTTACTCGGGCGGGTCCCATTGTGACATCACACTCTGAACATGACAAGCAATCGGTTTAATAAGGTGATTTTTAAACTTTAAAATCTCTCTAACTTGAAAAATATAAGAGCAATTTGAATGAAACTTGGATGAATGTGTCCCCAGGACAACGATGAGTATGGTGGGCCTAAAATTGTGCAGGTCGTGTATCGTATTTTTGTGGCGAGAAGGGAATACAGAACAACGGGACACAGAAATAACAGCAACAAACATAATGAGAATTTTAGTAATATACTAGACCAAGTGGGCCCGTTCCTCGTAGGGTTTCCATTGCGACCTGGGGAAATCGAGTTTTTTCTTTAAAATAAATTGTCTGTTAAAAAAATTAAATGAATCTCGATGGGGGTGGGGGGGAGAGGGAGGAGGGGAGAGGGAGGAGGGGAGAGGGAGGAGGGGAAAGGGAGCCACTGATACCGTTCTGTCAGCGGCCATCTTCTTTCTCCTTCACTGTGGTGCCGTGCTCCTCCAGGGGAGGGAGAGCGCAATTAAAGGCGGTACAGGGAAGGGGAGAGGGTGTGACCGAGGAGCCTTGGACCCAAAGCCTCTCCTGTATTGGTGTAGCACCCTCAACCCCTACTCAATCCCCCTTATCCCCCCCCTCCCTACCCCCACCCTCCCATCTTCCCTGACCCCCACTGTCCCCCTTGCCCCCACCCGCTCTCTCATCACCCCACCACCACCCCCCCCACCCCTGCTGCCCCTTCCCCCACCCCTCCTCCTCCTCCCCACCCCCGCTCTCCCCTCCTCCCCACCCCACCCTCCTCCCCACCCACCCTCCTCCCCAGCCCCTCTCCCTCCCACCCCCACTCACTCTCCCCCACCACCCCCCTTTCCACCACTCTCTCCTCCCCCCACTCCCCCATTCTCTCCTCCCCCAGCCCCACTCTCACTCTCCCCACCACCCCCCTTTCCCCCACTCTCCTCCCCTGCCCCACTCACTCTCCCCCATTCCCTCTCCTCCACCCCTCTCTATCCTCCCCCAACCCCCGCTCCTCTCCTCCCCCCACCCACACTCCCCCCCTACCCCCACCCTCCCCTCCACCCACTCGCCCCACCCCCATTCGCACTGTCCCCCTCCCCCCAACTCTCCCCTACCCCCACTGTCCCCCTTCCCCCCACCCCCACTGTCCCCCTTCCCTCCCACCACCACCACCAGCCTTCCCCCCACACCCCTCTCCTCCACACCCTTTCACTCTGTCCCCTTCCCCCCCCAATCTTCCCTGACCCCCACTGTCCCCCTCCCCCGATCTCTCCTCCCCCCCCACTCTTCCCTGACCCCCACTGTCCCCCACCCCCAATCTCTCCTCCCCCACCCCCACTCTCACTCTCCCCCACCCTCCCGCGTTCCCTCCCCCTCCACCCCGCCCCGAGAGGGGACGGCACTTCCCGTGCACTATCTTTTCTCACCATTTATGTTCGTAGGCGAGGCAGAAATCTCAAAAAAATTAATTGACAATTAAAAACTATTGCTTACACATGTTCCAATTTCAATTTCAAGGCATGCAAGATGCCACTTTGTTCCTTGGTGCTGCTACTTTGCAACCTTAAGCTCTTTAAAAAACTAATTGAATGTTTGTCATGTGTTAACACGGAAATCAAGAAAAGATGAGGCAAATAAGAGCAGAAAAAGAAAACAGAAATGAATCTAGAAAATGCATCATAACCACAAAAAACAACATTCTCGAACTTATAAGTACATTTACAGCATACCTACCATTAACAGATTTACAATGTGATATTTATTTCTGTGCTATAACTTAAGCTATTTCCGTCTGTTTGGTAGACACCTGGACCTTTAATAACTGAATATCGAAATAGCAGTTAGAAATGCACCAGAGTATTTTTAATAACTTAGTACACAGAGCTTCCTAGTTATTTATTCAATTTAACCAACTATTCCTGAACCAATATGTAGAAAAGAACTGCAGATGCTGGTTTAAATCGAAGATAGACACAAAATGCAGGAGTAACTCAGCATCTCTGGAGAGAAGGAATAGGTGACTTTTTGGGTCGAGACCCTTTTTCAGACTGATGTCAGGGGGGTGGGCAGTACAGAAATCAAATGCAATCGGAGACAGTAAGACTGGTCGGAGAACTGGGAAGGGGGGGGGTGGAAAGCAAGGGTTACTTGAAGTTAGAGAAGTCAATGTTCATACCTTTTTCAAAAAAGAGCGTGTGAGGAGTCTTGGACATAGGCAGGAGGGATTGGACCGGGGGGATAGGATGGAGTCAAGGTATGTGGATGCTTGAAGGTATTCCCGAACCAAGATTAGTTTCTTCCTTTCCATTCTATAAACAATGTTTATCAATTAATTGTACTGCCAGCCTGTTTCAAACTTTAATTCCAGATCAGTCTGAAGAAGGGTGTCGACCCGAAATGTCACCCATCCCTTCTCTCCAGATGCTGCCTGTCCCGCTGAGTTACTCCAGTTTTTTGTGTCAATCTCCAGGTCAAACCTGTCCTACATGTGTTACATCTCCTGAGGTTGCAGAGGAAAGTCCCCAGGGATAGGACAGTTTGGGTGAGAAGGGATGTGAAAAAAGGAGTTGTGGAGGGAGTGGTCTCTATGGAAAGACAAAACTGATGGGGATGGGAAGACATGACTGGTGGTAAGATCATGTTGAGGTGGCAGAAATGTCGTAGAATATGTTGTATGCGGAGGCTGGTGGAATGAAATGCAAGGATCAAGGAAACACTATCCTTGTTTTGTCTGGGGAGACGTGGACGAGAGAAGAACTGCAGGACATAGAGGAGACACTGGTGAGGGATCCATGTACAACAACAGGAGAGTGTCGTTGTCGTAGATGGATCCCTCACCCGTCTCCTGTGTCTCGTAGTTCTTCTCTCGCTCGCTCCCTCCGCAACTACATGATTCACTCAACACTTCCCAACTAAACTGCTTCCTCCACAGGTACTTTCCTCTGAAATCACAGGAGACCTAGCACCTATCCCTACCCTCCTCCCTTATATCCATTCAGGGACCCCAGCAGCCCTTCCAGGTGAGACAGAGGTTCACGTGCATCTCCTCTAACTTTATATACAGACATCCCCCGACTTACACAAGAGTTACGTTCTTATGCAAGTCAGATTTTACGCAAGTCGGAATCGCCTTAAAAATAGGTAAAAACAAAGAACTGGAGATGCTGGTTAATAATGGGCAGATCTCATAGGCCAAGTCAGAGTGAGTGTAAGTGTTCAGCAAAATGATAACCAAGTCTGCGCTTGGTCTCACCGATATATAGGAGCCCACACCGGGAGCATGAGGTTGGTCGAGGTGTGGGCTCCTATATATATGTAAACCTCTGCCTCACCCAAAAGGTCTGGATGAAGTCGAGGGAGGAGGCACAGGACATATGTTGCATCCCCTGCGGTTGCAGGGCAAAGTCCACAGGGAGGGATGGTTTAGGTGGGGAGGAAATGGTCTCTGCAGAAAGCAGAAAAGGGTGGAGATGGGTAGATGTGACTATCGGTGGGTGAAGAAATGCTATTGATTTAAAACAAACTGTTTTATCCCACTTCTATCTTCCACCTCCTACTGCCTTTCATTCCTTAATCTAAATGCTATGGTCCTTTTCTTCCATTCCTCATCCAACTGAGGTAACTCAGAGGTAACTCGTTCATCATGTTCCTTTTATCTGGATGTCAATTCTGTCTCAACATGTTTACTAAATCCTTAAAAGTGTAATTGCTTTAAAACCATAAACACAATTCCCAGTTGGGAAAGTAGCTCCTTCACTAATCTCAATAACATCCAATAAACAAGTTTTCCATTGTTCAACATTCTGATATCCCACTCTCATTTCATCAATTGTCATACTTCAGCAGGGGCTTTCAGTCAACAATCGTTAGTTCCACAATTCCAATACCCTGGAATTCCACCTACTAAAATATAACTATTGATTTCCGCACCCATTCTGTTTACCATATTCCACCACTAAATTTGACAAAAGACTGACTAATATTCTACCCTTGACAATGTTTAGGTACCTACCCATGCAACTATTACTTGTATTCTAAATCCCAGTTCTCAGACAATAATTCATAACAAGAAAAGTTATAACTCATTTTATTGTAAATCAATACCTGGTAATATCAATTATAATGTATGAAAAAGTATAATCTTCCACACTGCAATGAGCAGCACAAGAAGCCATGAAAGATCAAGCCTGTGATGTTTTTAGAACAATTTGCATTATTATCTATATTGTTTATTTGAATTCTCTATGATATCCATACACAAACAAATCCTTGAACTGCAATACTGAGTATTCTAAGTAATTTCATGCTACAGTTGTACAAAATATTGGTTAAACTGCACTTGAAAGTATTGTGTACTGTTCTGGTCACTGTACAACAGATGAATGTAGTAGCAACAGAGAGACAATATAAGAGATTCACCAGGATGGTGCCTGGAATATAGGGCTCTATTTATAAGGGGAAAGAGAAGATAGAAGATAGGCTGGGTTTATTCTCTCTGGAGGGGCATGGATACATTAGATAGTCACAATCTTCACTCACACACACACACACGCGTGCACACCAGGGGACCCTAAAACCAGGGGAGGGCATAGGCTTAAAATGATGGGAAAGAAATAAAAAAATGAGGGATATTTTTTTCCACAGTGGATAGTGATAGTGGATAGTGATAATAGAAACATAAAATTACAACATTTTAAAACTGCCTCAACAGATATTTGGATGGGGAAGGTGTATTGGGACATTGGATTAATGTGTGTAAATGGAATTAGTGTAGATAGGTACCAAGATCTGCATGTACGCAGTGGACCAAAAGGGTCAATTTCTGAGGAAATACATTTCAATGATTCCATGAAAAAAAGGAAGCATGCTATGTTTATCCACCCAATCACTGGCAGTGGCTTCACCAGTATCGTTCACTCTTTGAGGTGAGTTACAGTCGAGAATGTTCTGGTTATCGTAAAGCATATGAAGGTAGATAAATCTCTAGGGCCTGATATCATGTATCTCTGAGAACAATGGGGGAAGCTAAAAAAAAATTTGTGAGGCCCTGGCGGAGATATCGGTATCATCGTTAGCCATACGTGAGGAGGCTTTTTACGAAGAAAAGCAAATAAATCCTGGGAATTATTGAGCAATAATCCAGACGTTTCTGGTAGGTGATTACAAGAAGGGATTTTGAGGGGTAATTTACTTATACATGCACTTGGAAAGATAGGGGTTAATTAGGAATACTCGTATGGCTTTGTTCGCAGGAAATTGTCTTACAAACTTGATTTGAGAAAGCTGGGGGCAAGGCACTAACTGTTGACTATGTGGACTTCAGCGATGCCTTTGATAGTATTCCGCATGCTAGGTTACTCTGGAAGGCTAGATCACAAGACTTTTTCAACAGAAGGTGGTACATTTGTAGAATAAGCTGCCAAAGTGGTTGAGGCATGTACAATAACAATATTTAAAAGAAATTTAGAGAAGTACATGGACAGGAAAGGTTTATACACTGGCAAATAGGACAAGCTTAGTTGGGCAAGCAGTCGGTATGAACGAGCTGCGTCGAGGGGCCTGTTTCCATGCTGTATGACTATTACAACTCTATTAATGATTACTTAAGCCTAGAATTGATGACCATGTTCCAAACATTCTGACCACTTACAGCTGGATCAACCCTCTGACTCTCCACTACAGGAGTCAGTTGTCACATTTGTGGATTAGAGATTATGGAGCACCATATCTAATGAAGCAATCAGACGTTCAAAGTTATGTAGCAAAAGTTCTAACAACTGAAGCAATTATTCAAAAACTTTGAATGATAGATCATTCAAATAGTTTTTGCAAAAACTCAACTGAGCAGGAGTCTTCAGTTTTGGACAAAATCCTCCAAGGTCTCGTCAACTGTTGGTCTTCTATTCACCGGCAAATGCCAAGATTATATACATAAAAAGATCAGATATGAAATCCCAAATAACATTATGGATACAATCGACACAATGCATTCTCCGTGATGAACTGGTCATGAAATTAAATGATTCCCTGATTATCGAAGTCTATCACCAAGTTATATTAAGCATTCCCACAGGTAGAATTGGACATACAGAGTTGAGGCAGTGCAGTATCTTTATGCCATGGTGGCTGAGACAATTGAGTTCTCGTATCTGCTTTACAAGTCACCAATCTCACTTTAATTACAAACATCTTAAGAAAAGAAAAGTGCTAATTGGAACACCAAGCATTAAATGGTTAATTCTTCAGAAATTTCCGTGTAATACATTGATAAAGTCAATTTCATACTATAGTTTGTGTAGGAAAGAACTGCAGATGCTGATTTAAATCGAAGATAGACACAAAATGCTGAAGTAACTCAGCGGGGCAGGCAGCATCTCTGGAGAGAAGTCCTCAGACTGATGAAGGGGCTCGACCCAAAACGTCACCCATTCCTTCTCTCCACAGATGCTGCCTGTCCCGCTGAGTTACTCCTGCATTTTGTGTCTATCTTCATACTATAGTTAATTGTTCAGTTCTTAGTGCTAATTTCAGGATCACAATAAAGTTGCTTGAATATTGAAAATTAATTTGGAATAATGCTAAAAATGCCAGCTTCCGGCACCTTAACAGGTTTGTAGCTGAAATATCAATACATCGGTGAAAGTTTCAGTGAAACCTGGAAAACCAAACAATATGCTGGAGAAACTCAGCAGGTCGCGCAGCATCTGAGGAGTCAACATTTCAGGTCAGGACACTTCAACTGGACTGACAGAGTAGGGGAGAGAAAACCAGTGTAAAGAGGTGAGGCGAAGGAGGGGTGGGGCAATAGCTAGCAAGCAATAGATGGATCCAGACGAGGAGCCATTGATTGGCAGATTGTCCAAGGTAGAGAAGGAAGGGTAGAAGTAGACAGAGCCTGGGAGGTGATACGCGGGGGCAACAAAAGACTGCACTCCCATTTCTTGATCTCTCATCCATCAAAGGAGTCACAGTATACACTAACATTGACTACAAACTACTGACTCTCACAGCTATCTCGACTACATCTCCTCCCACCATCTCCTGCATGGATGTCATCGCCCTTTTTGTCACTTTCTTCATCTGTCATATCTGTTCTTGAGATGAGATATCTCACACCAGGACATACAAGGTGTCCTTTTTGAAGAAAATGGGCTTCTGCCCCAGTGGTTGGCAGAGCCCTCACCCACATTTCCTCCCCTTCCTGCACTTCCACAGTCATCCCCGCCTCCTCCAAGACAGAACAGGAATAGTTCCCTTAATTCTTCCCGTTCATCGCACCAGCCTCTATATCTACCATATTACCATACTATCTATCTGGACTACACTTCTTCCCACACGGTCTCCTGCAAAAAGTCTATCCCCAACTCCCAATTCCTCCGTCTACGCGGCATCTGCGCCCGGGATGAGGTATTGCACACTAGGGAGTCAGAGATGTCCTCATTCTTCAGGAAACGGGGCTTCCCCTCTTCCCTTATAGATGAGGCTCTCACTAGGGTCTCTTCTACATCCCGCAGCTCCGCTCTTGCTCCCCCTCCCCCCACTCGCAACAAGGACAGAATCCCCCTTGTTCTCACCTTCCACCCCACCAGCCAGCGGATCCAACAAATCATCCGTCAACATTTTCGTCACCTACAACGGGACCCCACCACTGGCCACATCTTCCCATCCCCTCCCCTCTCTGCGTTCCGCAGAGACCGTTCCCTCAGTAACTCCCTGGTCCACTCGTCCCTTCCTACCCAAACCACCCCATCCCCGGGCACTTTCACCTGCAACCGCACGAGATGCAACACCTGTCCCTTTACCTCCCCCCTCAACTCCATCTAAGGACCCAAACAGAATTTCCAGGTGAGACAGAGGTTCACCTGAACCTCCTCCAACCTCATCTATTGCATCCGCTGCTCCAGATGTCAACTTATTTACATCGGCGAAACCAAGCGCAGGCTCGGCGATCGCTTCGCTCAACACCTGCGCTCGGTCCGCGTTGGCCAAACTGGTCTCCCGGTGGCCAAGCACTTCAACTCCCCCTCCCATTCCCAGTCTGACCTTTCTGTCATGGGCCTCCTCCAGTGCCATAGTGAGGCCCACCGGATATTGGTGGAACAGCACCTCATATTTCGCCTGGGCAGCTTGCAGGCCAGTGGTATGAACATCGACTTCTCCAACTTTAGATAGTTCCTCTGTCCCTCTCTTCCCCTCCCCCTTCCCAGATCTCCCTCCATCTTCCTGTCTCCACCTATATCCTTCCTTGTCCCGCCCCCGACATCAGTCTGAAGAAGGGTCTCGACCCGAAACGTCACCCATTCCTTCTCTCCTGAGATGCTGCCTGACCTGCTGAGTTATTCCAGCATTTTGTGAATAAATACCTTCGATTTGTACCAGCATCTGCAGTTATTTTCTTATATTATTCTTCAATATTTTTGCCAGCTATCAGGTGATGCCACCACTAGTCACATCTTCCTCTGCCCATCATGATCATTCTCTCCGTGGCTCCCTAGTTTGGTCATACCCCACTCCATTCTTCCCCCTAGCCAGACACTTTCCCCTGCAACTGTAAGAAGTGCAACATCTGTCCCTACACATCCTAACATCACCATCCAGGGATGTAAAATGTCCTTCCAGGTGAGGCAGATTTGCTTGCACTTCCTACAACCTTGTCCATTGCATCTTGTGCTCTCAACGTGGGCCTCCCGTACATCTGAGACAAACACAGTTTAGGCAATCACTTTGCCATGCACCTGTATTCTGTCTGCCATGGCAATCGGGAGTTCCCAGTTTCAAGCCATTTTAATTTGTCTTCCCATTCGCACTCACCTAATGTCTCCTGTCTCCTCCACCACCAGGGTGAGGCCAAAAGCAATTAGACAAAGAGAACCCCAAGTTCTACAATCCATTTGCATGAACATTGAAATCTCCAATTTCAGGTAACCTGCTCATTTTCTATCCTTTTTCCTCTTTCCGATCTATCCAGGTCCCCTCATGCACATCCTTCTTTTCAACCCTAGCACTCTATCACCTGGTTTATTTCCCCTCACCTACCAGTTCTTCAGTTCATCACCCACACATTCATCCCATTGGGTCTTCTCCCCCCACTGTTACTATCTGCCCACTTCACCTCCTTTATTTGATTCCATGCTTCACATTTCTTTCCGATCAGATTACATTATCCACAGCCCTTTGTTGACTCCACCTATCACCTCCAACCTCCAAAACTATTTCCACCCTTCCCTCTCACACCGAACTCCATTTGCTAATCAAGCCCTCACCTTTGATCCACCTGTCGCTTGCCAGATCTTCCTAAGCCCTCCTCCTCACTTCTTTATACTGGCTTTCTCTTTCCTACTCTTTCAGTCCAGATGAAAGGACCCAACCCGCATCAACTATTTCCTTCAGCATATGCTGATTCAGCATCCTGCTCATCCAGCAGATTGTTGCACGCTTTATATGTGAATATTTCACTCACCAACAAGCTATGTTTAGCAAAGTACATAGCCCCATCCCTTCAAATTTGTCTTTCACCTACAAAGCCCTCCATAACCTGGCCCCATCCTACCTGACCGACCTCCTCCACAGGCACACTCCCACCTGCACCCTCCGCTCTGCCGCTGCCAATCTCCTATCCCCCCACATCCGGACTAAACTCAGATCCTGGGGGGACAGGGCTTTCTCCATCGCTGCTCCCACCCTATGGAACTCACTACCCCAAACCGTTAGAGACTCCCCCACACTCACCACATTCAAAACATCGCTGAAGTCTCACCTGTTCAGTACTGCCTTCAACCACTGAAGGTCACCTCACCTACTGTCTCCTTTCTCTGTTCATTTATTTATTTACTTATTTATCTATTTATTAATTTCCCTATGTTCTCAAAATCTCTGTAAAGCGTCTTTGAGTATATGAAAAGCGCTATATAAATAAAATGTATTATTATTATTATTATTATATCTTTTTACGTACATAATTACAAAAATGATCCCATATAAACAAAGTTTGCACATTCCTTTCCAAAACAGTCACGGTCATATTGTTTTAGATGTTCAAATTCTATGCAGGGAATTTGCTTTCCAGATTGTCATAATATGACACATCACTTAAGTGTTTTGCCAAACTATACTGCTATGTAAATCTGGCCACTTCTTGCATTAGAACATGTGTTGCGTTCCTAGATTATTTTATTTTTTTAATAACCTTATTTTCTTGGTATATGTCAATATATTAAGTTACAAACAAGCTTCCAGTTCAAGTAACCGATGGTCCAGAGTATAAACATTCAAAAAGGATAAGAGTGATAGTTATTTGAAAATAGAATCACAGGGAAAAGTTTTTCTTCTCTACAACTTTAGTTTCTCAAACTAGGTAGGTATGTGGATATTCAAGCCACTACTTCTCAGGTGGACATCTCATTAAATTACAAGATCATTTTTTATTCATGATCTAGAAACAGAATGGAATTGACTTCAGTGTACAAAGTATATCAATCCATATACACATTTTCAACAGACCTTTTTCATAAATTTACTGTAAATGGACCACAATTTCCTCAGACTCTTCAAAGTGACTATCAAACAAAATCTGACACCGCCACACAGAGATGTTAGGAGAAAACAAAGGCTTTGTCAAATGGTGAGTTTTAAAGTCTTAAACAAGGTTAAAAATAAAGAAATATTTGCAACAATTTCCAATCTCTTGACCATTAGCAGCTGAAGATCTGGATAGTAATCATTGACAATTACAATGATTAGTAATTATTTTAATTAAAACAATTAAATTCAAAGAACACAAAACCAAGATAAAAGGAGTGAAGCTAATTTAACACATTGAAAGAGATTAGAAATGGGCAGAGCCAAAGCCAAAGCCAGGAGGGATGAGAATTGTGTCACAAACCTAATACATGTCAATAAGCGCATGGGTGTCAAGCAAAAAAAAAACCTGATACGAAGTAAGAGACAAACAAAAGTCTCAGAGGACTACTAAGTAGTACCACAGATACTAGCCAGGGATAAATTGGAATAACATAATCTAGATGTAACAAAAACACTCAAATGAGATTCAATAGCAGATTGAAATTTATCATTTAAATAATTATACAATACATAGACTAAATCTTGCCTACCAACAAATGATTTAGTTCAGTTTTGGAAAGTTGCTGGGTAGGAATAGAGTTGTGATTAGACAATCAAATTCACGGAAGAATCCAGAACTTTCTAATCGTTCACTGAGGAAATTTCAGCCCCTCTTCTCATATCACAGATTGGAGGAGAGCAGAAAAATCTACAAAGGGCTACAGTAACATGAAGAGACAGGGAAAGCAGTGATGTCCTTTTGTTGCACTTTTATAAATGAAGAGAATGTTTCCACTGGTGGATTGAAGCCATTAAATTTGAAAAACTGCTAATAAAATTACTAAAGTTCATCGTCGAGGAAGATCACCCTGCCAACTGCTCATGCTGGCAGAAAAGAGAAGGGTAAGATTACACTACATCCTTACTGCATAGGACCTGGAATGTATTTTCCGAAAAGGTACGAGAAAATATATTTCAAATAGAGATAATGAAAACGTAGTTTAAAAAATGTAAAGCTATTGCCAAAGAGCAGGGATATAGTATTAAAAGCATAGTTCTGAAAGCATAGTTCTTTCAGAAGGACAGTCCTAGAATCTCCCACTAGTAGAAACATCCTCTCCACATCCACTCTATCCAAGCCTTTCACTATTCTATGTATCAATGAGGCCCCCCTCAATCTTCTAAACTCCAGTGAGTACAGGCCCAGTGCCGACAAACGCTCATCATCGGTTAACCTACTCATTCCTGGGATCCTTTTGTAAACCTCCTCCAGAGCCAGCACATCCTTCCTCAGATATAGTGCCGAAAATTGCTCACAATATTTCAAATGCGGCCTCACCAGCGCCTTATAGAGCCTCAACATTACATCACTGTTTTTTGTATACAAGCCCTCTTTAAATAAATGTTAACATTGAGTTTGCTTTCTTTAAAAAACGATTTGACTTGCAGATTAACTTTTTGGGAATGCTACACCACCACTTCCAAGTCCCTTTGCACCTCCAATTTCTGGATTCTCTCCCCCACTTAGAAAATAGTCTATGCCTTTTGTTCCACGTTGGTGGCAAGAACAAGAAGGCAGATTATTATCTGAATGGTGTCAGATTAGGAAAAGGGGAGACCAACGAGACCTAGGTGTCCTTGTACATCAGTCACTAAATGTAAGCATGCAGGTACAGCAGGCAGTGAAGAAAGCAAATGGCATGTTGGCCTTCATAGCGAGAGGATTTGAGTGTAGAAGCAAGTGGGTCCTACTGCAGGTATTCAGGGCCCTGGTGAGAT
The DNA here is from genome assembly GCF_053455715.1 of Rhinoraja longicauda. Classification (NCBI taxonomy): domain Eukaryota; kingdom Metazoa; phylum Chordata; class Chondrichthyes; order Rajiformes; family Arhynchobatidae; genus Rhinoraja; species Rhinoraja longicauda. The sequence goes on from NC_135975.1 coordinate 13,686,049, forward strand.
CACATCTGGAGTATCGTGTGCAGTTTTGGTCTAATTTGAGGAAGGACATTCTTGCTATTATGGGAGTGCAGCGTAGGTTCGCCAGGTTAATTCCTAGGATGGCAGCACTGATACATGATGAAAGAATGGATCGACTGGGCTTATAGTCACTGGAATTTAGACGGATGAGAGAGGATTTTATAGAAACATATAAATTGCAGATTAAAACTTATCATGTTAATGGTCGCTACCTCCTAATGGTTCCTTTACCTTGAGTTCCCTTATCAAATCCAGTTCATGACATAACACTAAATCCAGAATTGCCTTTTCCCTGGTAGGCTCCACTATAAGTTGCTCTGAATCCATCTCGGAGGCACTCTACAAATTCCCTTTCTTGGGGTCCAGTACCAACCTGATTTTCCCCCTGCATATTGAAATCTTCCATGACCACCGTAGCATTGCCTTTTTTTACATGCCAATTTTATCTCCTGATGTAACTTGTACCCTATATCCTAGCTACTGTTTGGGGGCTTGTAAATAACTCCCATTAGAGTATTTTTACCCTTATAATTTCTCAGCTCTATCCACAATGAGTCTGCATCTTCTGATCCTATGTTACCTCTCGCTAAGGACTGAACTTCATTCCTAACCAACAGAGCTACCCCACCCCTTCTGCCCACCTTTCTGGCTTTCCGATAGGACATATAATCTTGAATATTCAGTTCCCAGCTCCGATCCTCTTGGAGCCACGTCTCCGTAATGCCTACAACATCACACCTGCTAATTTCCAACTGTGCTACAAGCTCACCCATTTTGTTCTTTATGCTATGTGCATTCAAATACAATACCTTCAATTTGGTGTTGACTACTCCTCCTCTCACAACCATCCCGATTTTACCCAACCTTGCTCTCTTCTCCCTTTTTAACCTTTCTCTCCTGTTATTTCCGGAGACTTCCATGACCTTTCCTGCACTCTCTTTCCCGTTAACTCCACGCATACGCTTCCACGTTGTTGACCCCACCCCTCCCACTATTTTGTTTAAACCCACCCCTGTAGTACTAGCAAATCTGCCTGCCAGAATGTTGGTTTCTGGTATCAAATGTTCGTCGGCATGAACATGGTGGATTGAAGGGCTTTTTTCTATCCTATACAACTCTAGGACTTTCATAATTACAGGGTATAAAGGGTTCAGTTATATGAACGGGTTGCATAAACTGATTGTCTTATATTCCTTGGAATTCTTAATTTTGGGTATTATCTCATTAGATTGTTTAAAAGAATAAAAACTGTCAAAATCTGCTGCAGAAAAGTTCAGAGGATGGGCAAATTCAGAACAAACCTGTGAAGTTGCTGCCTCACAGCTTCAGCAACCTGCGATCAATAATGATTGCTGGTGCTGTCAGTGAAGATTTTGCATGTTTTCCCTGTGATGGCGCAAGGTTTCCCCGGATGCTCAGATTTATTCCTTCCTCATCCCAAAAACATGCCGGTTGTTAAGTTAATTGGCCATATAAATTTCCCCAATTTTGTAGGTGACCGGAAGAATCTGGCAGCAATTGATGGGAATATGAGGAGAATCAGTTATAATGAAAAATACTGGCAGAAAGGGATTACTCTTATGAACTGGTGTGATGGACTAAATGGCCTTGTATATCGTAAGGAAATAATAGAACTTGGAGAGATACTACTGCACTGATTTTTCTATCAGACTTATGTCTCAAATGAAATAACGCTGATTAGATTAATAACTTAATTTTCCTTTTGATAAATGTAGTAAAGAAGTGGGAATGAACGAGTCTGTTGACCTCAATCCTTCTCCCCAGTACGGGTGTGATGGAATTATTGAACTCCTATCATACACTGATATTACCTTATTGTACAAAAATACAAAGCACTTTGAAGCACACTATATGTAGCATGCAACATTTTCTATTTGTCGGAATTAGGACACAAACTTTGAGAGTAAACATAAAATAAATAAGTTTTAAATAGATAATGACTGCAGAGTTTCTTCTGTGAGATACTATTTCCACCTGCAGTAAATAAGATGTCAATTATAACATCGAAACATTCAACTGAAAAATGTTCTTATTTAAAAATCTGTGTGCACATCGTGGAAATGATATAATTTACAAAAGTAAAATTGGATTCAAAAGGGATTGAGTTTCTCAAATGGAATACATTGAGCACCTGCAGAGCAATGGAGAACATTTTTGACAGATACTTTGGCACTACCCCTGTCCAGCAAGAAGGTTACGTGGAATGCTCATTCCATTCTTGCTGGGCTACAACCCTGGATAACTACAATAGAGATTGGAAGCCACATAATAAATGTTCCTGAGGAATCCCTCACCTTCGAGGGCAAGACAGTAGTACTCTCTGGCCAGAAGAGACCATTTCTTTGCTTATTAACATTTTTTTACTCTGAATCTGGAGGTCTTGGATGCCTTCCTCAGGGTCCAGGTAGAATTCTTTGTGCCTCCACCTTAACTGCAGTATTATGCCACCACCCTAATTAATTCCAAGCTTGCTGCTGCTTAATTTCAATGGACCAGCAGAGTTGAGAGAATCTATGAACATTACACGCAAGACCCCTTTGAAAAATACGTTTCAACATTTTTGAACCCTTCAAGTGCACAGCTATTTTGGACTTGACTGCATCATTCCAGATCCCTGTGTGATCCTCTAGAATTGATTTTACAAAAAGTACATTGGTTCAAGGCTGCGTTTAAAGTTCAGTACAAGTGCCCGTCCTCAATACAAACACCAATGAAATGCAATGCCTGACCATTCAAGTAACTAATGCATGAAATAAGACTTCATCACTTTCCACTTGATTAATGTACTGTATTTTAAGGGAGAAGGACAAAATAAGGTGCAGTCCATACTGGAGAGATTAAGATAGGTTTCTAAATGTCACCAGCAATAATGAACGAAAGATAGTGGTCAATTAAAAAATTTGTCTATGAATTCTTTAAAACACAATTTTTCGTAGAAACTATTAATCCAAAATTACTTTAAAGAAAAAATGTAACAGTGACTTGTCTCACATGTACATATTTGGTTAATATTTTAAACCATTCATAATGGGGAGCGAACAGTGGTGAATTTACAAAACATAAATATCAACCATAAAAGTTCTTACTCTGAGCCTGCAGCCATTTCCAAATAAGAGGTCTCCGTTGTGTCAAATCCTATTGGAATCACTATGCTCATGACGTTCGCTGCTGATAAAGTCGACTTCTACGGAGTCCAACACATTGGCATCCAAAACACTGGGGCATGCCAGCCACAGTGCTCATTGCAAACATCTAAGTGCATCCACAAAGCCTGTAAAATAACCACACAAAAAAAACATGAACTCAACAGCATTTACATTATTTATTTAAATCAGTCATTAAATTAGATTCTACTTGATAAATTCACAAATCAAAATTGCCCAAATTGCAGGAAGGAACTGCAGCAGCTGGTTTACACCGAAGCAGCATCTCTGGAGAGAAGGAATGCGTGACATTTCGGGTCAGGACTCTTCTTCAGACCGAGAATCAGATAAGGTGTGAAAACGACAGAAAACTGCTTTGATCTGTCGTTTTCACACCTTACATTCTCTTTGCACCCTTTCATATCTCCACTTTCCCTGTCCCCTGACTCTCAGTCTGAAGTTACTCCAGCATTTGTGGTTAACTACATTATCATCTCACTTGGAATGCAGGATGCATTTCCAGGAATGGGATCTAGTAGAATCTGTGATAAATTGAGTTATTATAAACATAGCACAAAAAGTAAGGAAATTTGTGTTTGGTAGATTATTTCTGTGTTGTAACAATGCTTCTTGGCAATAAATCTTATACCGTTGGAAAGCGTTTATTTCCCTTTTAAATGGTGCCACATTTGTAAGGAACATGCATTTGTGGGATGAGCAGCAGAGCTGAGAAATGGGTTGCGCCCATGAAAAATTTGCCAAATCTTCTCTGCCAATGCCAAACAGCTTATTCTGCTGTTGCTCTTGTTTTGACTCTTGTTTTGAGCTTCTGGTACCTCCAGGTGCTGACAATCAGGTGCCTGATTGGCACCTGATTGGCACCTGATTGGCAGCATCTGTGAGCATGGGCCCTGCTACAGTGGTCAGTAGGTGTCTGCTCCAAGAATCGGCATGCCACGTTTGACTGATCTGGATAAGGCCCGTGCGATAGGGCAACTTCAAGCTGGTGTTCCGCAAAACCAAGTTGCGGCATTATTTGGAGTGAGCCCTAGTACCATCTCCAAAGTGAAGGCCAAGTTCCATATAACGGGGGATGTCAGAGACAGGCCGCGAAGTGGGCGTCCCAAGAAGACGACACCCGAAGAAGACCGTTTCCTCACCCTGTCAGCACTTAGGAACCGTAGGCTGTCTTCTACAGATTTGCAGTCAAGGTTTGCAGGACGATATGGCCGACGGCTCTCTGCCCAGACAATTCTGAACAGGCTGCACGCAGCCGATCTCCGGTCTCATAGGGCTGCCAGGAGGCCTGCCATGACTGCCCTTCACCGTCAGGCCCGTTTGCGCTGGTGTCGGCAACACGTGCACTGGAACCTGAACATGTGGAGGAACGTTATGTTCAGCGATGAGTCCAGATTCTGCCTACGGCAGTTGGATCACAGGGTCAGTGTGGAGAAGACGCGGAGAACGCTATGCTGATTGCTGCACCGATAAAGTAACATCTTTTGGTGGAGGCAGTGTGATGGTGTGGGGCGGCATCTCCCTCACTGGAAAAACGAGGCTTGTCATCATTGGAGGCAATCTCAATGCAGAGAGATATCGAGATGAGATTCTGCAACCAGTGACAATCCCATATCTCCACAGTCTGGGACCGAACTCTATCCTCCAAGATGACAATGCTCGCCCCCACAGAGCAGGGTTTCTCAGAGACTACCTCCAGAATTTGGGAGTGGAGAGGATGGAATGGCCTGCCAGCAGTCCTGACCTCAACCCCATTGAACACTTGTGGGATCAGCTTGGGCGTGCTGTTCGTGCCAGAGTGACCAACACAACCACGTTGGCTGACTTGCAACAAATGCTGGTTGAAGAATGGGATGCCATCCCACAACAGTGTGTGACCAGGCTGGTGACCAGCATGAGGAGGAGGTGCCAGGCTGTTGTGGCTGTGTATGGTTCTTCCACACGCTACTGAGGCTCCTGTTTATTAAATGAATAAATTGTTAAATTGCCAATATGTCTTGTTTCTTCAGACTTCAATCATCCAATCCACCAAACAACACTGAACAAGAGTCAATGGCAGAATAAGCTGTTTGGCATTGGCAGAGAAGATTTGGCAGATTTTTCATGGGCGCAACCCACATACTCAGCTCTGCTGCTCATCCCACAAATGCATGTTCCTTACAAATGTGGCACCATTTAAAAGGGAAATAAACAGGCTTTCCAACGGTATAAGATTTATTGCCAAGAACCATTGTTACAACAAAGAAATAATCTACCAAACACAAATTTCCTTACTTTTTGTGCTATGTTTTTAGAATAAAATGCATTACTGACAATGCTTGGGGCCTGTACCCTGTTACTAATCCCTATCCTCTCTTCTGCTATGCATTGCCATGGCAGGAACCTGGCATGAAGCTGGAATGAACTGCTTCATGGCATGGTTTGGTGAGACTGTGAGCTGGCACTGGATGAGTATTGTGGTCACAGCCCTCAGTTGCTGGACAGAGTGCAGCCCTGAGCTCCACATTTCAATGTTAAGTAGCTGCACCACTTGTCCTAGCTGTTCCAGCACTAGCCCCAGTGCAGCCTCTGTACACCAAGTAATAGGGCAATTCATTGCTGGTGGATTTCCAAAGAAGGAAAGTGATCTGTAACATGTGCACAGCACAGCAATGCACAACACGATAATGTTACTTTTAAGGTAAAGTTGGGGTAGGTACCTACGTGTAGGAAAGAATTGCAGATGCTGGTTTAAATCGAAGGTAGACACAAAATGCTGGAGTAACTCAACGGGACAGGCAGCATCTCTGGAGTGAAGGAATGGATGATGTTTCGGGTTGAGACCCTTCTTCAGACTCTAGGTAGGTACCTATGTTTGGAATAGACTACCAAGAGCACTGTAATGAATTACCACTCTGTTGAGAAGCACAATGACTGAATTACCATAAGTTGCGATTTAAGCCCTTCATTTGAACTAGAAACTGGCCCAGGATCTGAATATGGGCAATGCCTTTCTATCCAAAGTGAAGCTATGTTCCATTCCTGCACAAACATTCCCTTATACATTTCACTGCTTAACCAAGATAACATCTAATGGCAAAATACACTCAAATAAATTACGCACAGCAAAAGTCAAGTTTGAAATGGAGTAAAGTCACGCTTTCAAAAATAGAGGGTGTACCAATGCAGAAATTCACTGTTGTAAATATTTTGATCAGATCTGTGAAAATAGCATTCTTTCAAAACTTTACGCGACTTATTGCTGAAGAAAGTAAACTGTACAATAGTATTTTTTTTATACAGAAAACCTTTAATTAAACTCAATATACTGCATTTAAATTTGGTGAAATATGGAAGACCATTCATGCTAATAGCATTCCCTCACTATTCTGATCAAAGGTGATTTGTTTTCATATCTTTCAGATTACTTCCCACTATTTGCAGATAGTTATGCAGGACCAATAAAATGTAAAGTAAGACATCATTGACCTCACAACTCCCCTCACAACTATTAAATTGTTCTCCAGCTATAGAGGGAATACAGGGTACATTAACTTCATTTCTTTTTTATCCAACTTATGAAAGAAAAAAAATATGGTTGATAATTTATCATATTGCCAATTTATTCTTCTTATGCTGAATTTTTTTGTGTCACTGGGAAACTGATATCAAAATAGGCCTGAGTTCCTTTATTGATTTGGAACCCCATGCTGCATTCTGGCCAATTGTTTAAGACTATTTCACCTGAAAACACCTAGGCAGGACAGACTATAGTTGTTACCAATTTGTCAATCATTAGTTGTAATCTATTTTTCAAAATAGGAGTCTCTAAAATTCAGAACAGGTTATGGCTCACAATCTAGTAATAGGGTTCCATCCTGACCTCCACTGCTGTTTGTGACTGCATGGAATTCCCCGAGTACTCATGTTTCCTTCAACATCATGGGTGGCACAGTAGAGTTGCTGCCTTACAGCGTTTGCGGCGCTAGAGACCCGGGTTCAATCCCGACTACAGGTGCTGTCTGTGTGGAGTTTGTACGTTCTCCCCGTGACTGCGTGGGTTTTCCCCGAGATCTTCAGTTTCCTCACACACTCCAAAGACAGACGGGTATGTCGGTTAATTGACTTGGTGTAAATGTAAAATTGTTCCTGGTATGCGTAGGATAGTGTTAATATGCAGGGATCGCTGTTCGGCGTGGACTCTGTGTGTTGAAGGGCCTGTTTCCACGCTGTATCTCTAAACTAAACTAAACACCTTGGTTGTTAGATTGCAGACACAAGAGACTGCAGGTACTGGAATCTTGAGTGAAAAAAACAAACTGCAAGAGGAACTTCTGATTGTCATCTGAAGAAATGTGCCAACCTGAAACAACATCACCTGAACCCACCAGGTTCGTCCAACAGCTTGTTTTTTTACTGGTTGTTAGGTTGATAGATCACTGTAAATTATCTCTAGTATAAGTGAGCGGTTGGAGAATCAAGAGAACGAGAATAGATTAATTGGAAGTGAGGAATGGGACTGTTGAGATAGACATGATAGGCTAAATGGCCTCCTATTATATTGTAAACAAAATATATATCTGATTCCTCAAAGCCCCATCATGATCAGTCGAGTACTTCCCAAAGAGCAGTTTAGGGCAGAAAAACAAGGCAAACCAATTCAAGAAAAGTTACTAGACAGTCACTTTTAATGACACAAATTTAAAGATAATTATTTACCCAAAACACCGGATGATTCCAGTGTTCTTTGAAAAGTACTTAAGAAATTTTATGTCCGGCAGGCAGGGCCTCACTTTAAAGCTGACTCAAATAACAGTACAGTTTGAAAACAGATTTTCTGGCACCCTCAATTCCAGAGCCTTTCTGGATTATCCATTTTTCCAGACCAACTATTGAACCAGAATACACCCCTGGCCCACTAATGACACCCCACTCGTGTCTCTAAGGCACCATGGAGTGCCAGAAACGTAAAAAACAAATATAAAATGTACACTAAATGTGAATGGAATGCCCTGCCAACCCATCCCCAGCTACCACCCGGCCGTTTAGTTCTGGTTTCTGACTCCACTCCTGACTCGCAAGATGCACCAGTGATCCCCTCCCATCTGCTGCTGGCTCCTTTTTGGCGGTGGCTTGATCCGCTCCCCACCCAACCACCACCACCTGCTTCTCCCGTCGCCCTGTTCAGTTGGCCTCCCCCTCCCCCACCTCTGTTATTTCAAAGGTTTACCATAAATGGACTATAGCAAAGGGAGTGGTGTCCATTATTGCCGATGACTGCAGATGATGGTTAATAGGCAAAAGGACACAAAGTGTTGGAGCAATTCAGCAGGTCAGGATCTCTGGAGAAAATGGATAGGTGACATCATGACGCTTCCTCAAACTGATTTAGTCAGCTGAATTACTCCAGCACTTTGTGTCGTTTCACTTTGATATGGCTTTATTCTTCAGAGCATATTTTCCCCCAACATAGGAGCCTCCTGTATATTGGAAATGCTTATGGAACATGCACCGCCTATTGTTCATACTTCAAATAGGGCATTTGTATTCAGCGGTCCTTTCCATTGAAAAGGAAGAAAAGTCGATCATTTGAAATAGGAGCCAGTTTAAATTGCTGTCAACACAGCACTGCTTAAGAGATTGAATGATATTTTTCCCATGATATACATAGAGTCGGCCCTTCGGCTTAACTTGTTTATGTCAATCAAGGTGACCCATCTAAGTTGGTCCTATATCCCTCGATCCATGTACCATTCCAAGTGTCCTTGATATATCTTTCATATATATATACACACAGTTTAAGTAAATTTTGGATCATTGTGAGGCCCAATCAAATCTGCCAAGCAGGGGGTCTGGGGTTTTTGACAGATCTTACTCTATTTATCTCCATTTACTGACCCACACCATCTCCTTACTTAGATTTAATTTCCATTTGCACATTATATATGCCTAAACTATTTAGTTTGAAGGCAATGTAAAAAAAACAAATACAATCTAAGTAACTTCATAAAGAAATACGCAAGATGAAGAAACAAGGTATTTGCAAGTACCTGCAGGGCATGAAATAAGAAAAACTTACAGAAAAGGGGAAGCGTCAGGAAACGGCAAGACACAGCCAACGGGGAAAAGAAGTGGGAGAGAAATAAAGAGTAATAAGAGAAAAAGCATTCGAATCCAAACTATTGTCAATTAGATTTAACATTATTCGCAAAGTTAAATAAAACTTTGTGCGGTTATTCGTCCCACACTGGGGAAATTTACAGTGTTACAGCAGCAAAGTGGATAGCAAGAGATCATTCATTGTAAATAAAAGATACATAAATTGTCATCAGTTTTCTGTGTGTTCTTAGCTGTTATTATTGACACGTCTGCTGGGAGCAGTGCTGGTTGTGCAGTCTCACAGCAGCGTGAAGGAAGGACCTCCTATATCTCTCCTTTACTTATCAATACTAACTGCAAGTCTGCACTGTTTAACTATTCTTCAAGCAAGCAAAACTAGTGCATTTTTACCGTATTTCTAACATAATAGAGCAAAGCAATAAAATAACTACAGGGAGGTAAATTTGCCATAAGATGTATAAATCCAGGGCTCATTATGGTGAAGAAAGCTTAATAATAAACTGGTACACAAAATTTTATTTTTGATTCCAAGCCACAAGTAATAAACTTTCCTTTCCAAAATTAGTTTCTTGGACTCTTATAGACATAGGCTTCATAAAGACTCTGATAACAGTACATTTTATGGTCTTCAAACCTGCATCCGAAATAACATGATATTCAATTGCCCAAGACCATTAACTAAATTCTTTAATGTTTGCCAACCTTTAGACATAAAAAAATATCAAAAGCTACCTTTTGTTTGTCCAAAATGAGTAGACTTTTTGTACACTGTGTGGTAAACGAATTCAATTCAATATAAAAGACCGATTGTTTGTTTAAAGTACACCATTTTAGAAAAATATTTCACTAATTAGCATTCAAATTATTGAAATATAGCTGAAAATAGACCTCTGGCGGCTTGGTTTTCAATATATATTCTTAAATTTGTTCAATCCAATTTGGTGCAGGTTGAACCGATTCATCAGTCTCAGTCAAGAGCTTAAAGGCATGCAGCATAATAACTTCCCTCCCATGTGCCATTAACAGCCAAAACTTCAAAATAAATTTGCAGTAAGACAGTGAAGTTCATGGTAGTGACTCAGTCTTTTCATTCAACACCTTGGAGTAAAATGTGAGTTGAGAATTGTTGCATGTCTTTATCAAGCATCTCATAAAATTCTGAATTATAAACATATGAATTAAGAGCAGAGGTTGGATAATAAACCCCATCCACATGCCCCAACATTCAACTAAGATTATGACCGATCTACCTGTAACGATAACTTCTTATTCTAGCTACTCATAATGCAACTTTTCATCCCCCCTTGCATTACTAATCTCCATTAGTACAGTCACTTAAAAACATTGCTATTCATGTCGTAACTCACAAAAAGTCCTAATTCACATCAACTATTATATTTTAGACAACAGCTTCATGGCATCTGAATCAAAGCAGAAATCCTAAAACAAACAAACCAAACATTCTATTTCAGATTAATTTCCCAATGATTAGGAAGACTTCTAAATAATCTGTGATTAGATTAAGACAGGAGTCCTTAATTATCCAGCTTCTTATTATCCATGATTTCTCTCATGCTGTCATTGCCATTACTTGTGTTCATGTTTCTGGGGTACCATTGACAAACAAAAACTGCTAATTACCTAATCATTCTATCAGTCTCACATTGTAAACACCAGCTCACCTCACCCAAAACCCTGTACGTCAATCTTGTCTTGTAAAAAGATTTTCCTTGTTGAACTACTCCAGATCCTTGTGTAACAATTGAAAATCATCATTCTCATCTTCAATTCTCCTTATATCATTCAGCTCCAAAAACCTAATAACTCTGCATTCTGCTGGCACGTGATTAATCTATTCGCCTCTTTCCACATCACCCTTAATGGCCAGGACGTCACATTGGCCATGCTGAATAACCTGGAATTCTTATCCAAATTTAAATGCTTCTCTCCACTCCTCTTTGCCTGTGTACCTTCTTAAAACCAATTTGTTTAATCAAATTTATTACCCCACCCCAGGTTTAGTAATTAATTCTTCAGCATTATGTCCATTTTTTGTTTGATAGCATTTTTTACAAGTTACTGCAACCCATTATTCTATGATAAGTGGTACAAAGAATTTCTATTAAACATATCTTTACTGAGAATCATATAAATGTGGAAATCAGAATTGCATCAATTGGCTTAAGGGAATAGCATGGTGTATTAAATAAGAAATTAAAGACAAGAGAAAAAGGAATAGAACTCCAAGTTGACAGGATAATATGAAGAGGGAGGATTTGTGTGGGATCTTAACAGATTAGTAGTATTACTAACATTATTTGTAATGACTAGAATGGGTTACATATAAAAGGATTCCTTTTAAAATGCAACAATTTCAACTAATCCATACTACCTCCTCTCCCCTACAGATAAGTTTGTTCGTTGTATTGAGTATCAATAACTTAAGAATGAAAGTTTTTTTAACTTTATATTCTGGTACACAGATCATCAGCAGAACAAAACATAAGTGACAGAAATAAGCATGCAAGTGATGGGCCAATTTCATACACAACCCTCGCATCAGTTACAGCAGCTGAGGCATATGCAGGTTTGCAAACAAGGATTAAGGCTGATTGAGAAGTTGAATTTAAAATTAAAAAGGGCTTGGGTTGTGTAAATGACAGGAGGTTCCAGTAGTTGAAGAACATGTAGTGGATAGATGAATGTTGTTCAGAGAACAATAAATGTAAATGATTTTAAACACAATGCAGAAAAAAACTTGTTTTTTACAAAAAGTAAAAAATGTGGAGTCTGATGCTTGCCAACATTAAAAATGGATTGTGCAAGTAAATTCAGGAAAGCCATCAATGAAGTAGATGGATGATGTTTCTCATTAGGCCTCCAACTTCTAAGTTCAACTACAGGACTCCACAAAAAAAAGATAAAAATTGTTTCTAAGGAATTTGGGGCATATGATACAATGCAATTTGTCAAGTAGTTCAGCCAAAAGGGAAAATCCCAGAGACTCGCCAAGGGAACCTGAATGTGGTACTGGAAGTTCACAAGTGCTTACCATTACGACATATATCAAATGCTAAAACCGACCAACTACACCAATGTTCTCAGTCACTATTCAATTTACTATACAACCATCACTCAAGAACAAATATATATCAATCAGGACTTGCCCCTAACACGTGTAGGAGGAACTGCAGATGCTGGTTTACACTGAAGATACACACAAAATGCTGCAGTAACTCAGCGGGACAGGCAGCATCAGTGGAGAGAAGGAATGGATGACATTTCAGGTCGGCACCCTTCTTCAGACTGAGAGGGGAGAGGGAGTCTACAAATATGGAAGAGCAAGGTGTGAAAAACAACAGGCTAAAGCATACAATGATAAGGAAATGTAGAATGGTTCATTGTTAGCTACGGAGAAGATAACAATGCGGCATACAATCAGTAATATTTAATCAGGACAGTAGAACAAGTTGGAGAACTAGAATGGGGGAGGGACAGAGAGAGAGAGAGAGGGAAAGCAAGGGTTACTTGAAGTTAGAAAAATCCATTTTCATACCGCTGTATTGTAAGTTGTCCAAGCAAAATATGAGGTGCTGCTCATTCTCACACCTAACATTCTTCCCAAATATTCAGGATTCATTTTAATTATCCAATAGAAGGTGAAACACTATTTCCAAGCCTCTCTCCACAGGCGATGACCATCTCCAGCAAGAGAGTTCCTAACTACCCACGCTTGACATTCATTGGCACTACCATCATAGATTTACTGTTCACAACCATCGTGCAAAAATATAACTGGAATACTGTGCCATAAGGAGATTAGAGGTTGGATGTTCAGGGGCAAGTTATTCACTTGACACACCAAAACCTTAATTTGCAAGGAACCAATCAGAAGTGTGATAGAATATTCTTCACTTGGCTGGATGAGTACAGCTCCATGGACAATCAAGAAGCTCAATGACAAGCAAGGCAAAGATTGGCAACCCATCAGCACCCTAGATATTCATTCATTCATTCCACAACTAGTACACCATGTGGATGCTAACCCTGCACTAATGTTACTCTGGTGGTTCTAGCAGGTTTACATAAAGGTATGTAAAGATATCCTTGTCAATGCACTTTTGTCTTGTATATTGTTCTCTGCTATTATTCAGGTAGAATAATTGCTCCTTAAACCCCTTCTTTGGCAAGTTCACATATGGCAAGTGCCTCCTAATTCATTAAATGCCTGGAATCAAATGATTTTGCAAAGCAACTTGAAGTCGGCAAGGAGTCTTTCAGCAATTGCCATCATACCCTGTAGACTTTTGCGATTTGAAACTACAGAAACCATTAAACACCAGAAGAATTCATTGCAGCCAGAAAGAAAATTCAAACAGCCGTTAATCATCCTGATATACTTCACTCACTGGGAGGGTTATAGCTTTCATATTATCTGTTCAGCTGTATCAGATTAAGGGAGGGCATTGGCTGGACAACTAATGTCATGCCTCGTCCCCAGAGATATTACTATATAACCTGAGGAAATTGTAACAAGGACAGACAATTGCGAAGAATCAAACATTTGGGGAATAAATGCTGGATCTCCATTTCCTAGATTCATCCTCTGTCTTAAAATTGGAACTGGTATTACAATGCTGCCCTGTTAGATAATGGAAAGAGAAAACACAAGTTATGACACCTTGGACATGCATCTTTGAGCCAGTAATGTAGTCTGAAAAGTGCATGGCTAAAGTTCTGCAATACTTTTCTCCCCTTTACAGGGCAATTGCTGTATTTCTAGCACTTCTCTTTATGTTAGATTATCAACATTTGCATTATTTTAGTTTTCTTGTTAAATGATGCTAAATACTAAATCTATCTCAGTAACTCAACTATTTTATACTTCGTATAAATTGGGTTAGAATACTTGCCATTTGAGCTCTCTAAGAGGTTATTGAATATGCCACAACAAATGCATCTTATACTATTGCCATTGCTAATTTTGCACTTGCTACATGCATTTTCAACTCAATATCACTTGAAGTTTAACTGCAGTAACTATCATGTTTCTGCCAAATGTCTGCATGGTTACTTCAGAATAAAGTCATCTAATCAAGAAATTTAGGGGGAAATAATAATTGAATTTCTTTTTGTGTTTTTCTTATTTCAACTGAACTTCTTACTGCATTACCATAGTGATTCAGAAAGACATGGTTAGTTTTTGTTTAATAGAATACAATATCTAGGAACATATCCAGATATATACTTCATCCACAAAGCTAATGCTTGAATGAATATTTAACTGATAAAGAACTTCTGACGTCATGAGCACATTGACAATTGAAACTGTCATATTTTGTAATTATATATTGAGATAGGTCAGCTTAGGTTTAGTTTTTAGTTCAGAGATACAACATGGAAACAGGCCCTTCGACTCCGAGTCCATCAATTACCCATTCACACTAGTTCTATGTTCTCTCACTTTCTTATCCACTCCTGACACACTGGGGGGCAATTTACAGAGCCCAATAAACCTACACACTTGTATGTCTTTGCAATGTGGAAGGAAACTGGAACACCTGGAAGAAACCCACTTGGTCACAGAAGAGGTACAGACTCCACACAGACAGCACTCGAGATCAGGATCGAACCCAGGCCTCTGGCGCTGTGAGGCAGTAGCTCTACCAGCTAAGCCTGTCAAGTGACAAGCTCTGTCTTGTGAAACCTATTCTGTAATATTTTGAAAGCAGATACTTATAAATATCCACGTAAAAGATAATAAGAGCTTATGTGGTGACTATATATAAACAATATATAGTCTATCAGTTTAATAAATATTTATGTTAATTATTGTCCACTGAATCATACATTTTACCTACATCTGTACATGTAAAATTGAATAGTTATTATTCCAGATACAATGGGATTACAAAGGAAAGGGTGCATACAATTTACGAAGGATGGTGCCTATGATGGAAAGCTGTAGCCAAGAAAAATTGATAATCTAGGTTTGTCATCTTTGCAAAGAGGACAAAGGCGAGGTAGAAGAGAGTACAGAAAACTTAATTGAGGTGTGTACAATGTGAAGCATAGTCCCACAAAGAGGGTCAAAACCAAAGGGTGTAGATTAAAAGGACATAGAAGTATTTGAGGAGAGAAAACCTTCCTCTCCCCCCCCCCCCCCCCACCACCACCAAGAAGGTAGCAGAGTGGTAAAGCTAGAAATCTTCATCACCCATTTATTCTGCACTTGAAGAACCGTGGCCTGCAAGATTTAGGATGTTTCGCCGAAAGTGGGATAAAGTTGTGTGATTGTCTTTCAAGCAGTTACACACTGAGTTGTTATCTATATTACATTTTCTATGCTGCTCTTCAATTAAAGGTGCTTAGTTATTTGTGCGGTTTTGTCAGGCTGTTATATGTATAAAATTGTTATATATCTTCACAATCCTTTGACTCTGCCTCAACCAAATCTATTGACTGCTTCTTTAATCTTCCTAAAGTTTTCTGTTTACTTACAAGATCTGAGAGAATTTTTTTAAATATACACAGAACGGCTGATATCTGGAACTCATTGCAAGGATAGATTAAGGAATCCAACTCTATAACAATGTTTAAGAAAAGTTTATTAAGGGCCCTTAAATACGCATGGTGTAGAAGGATACAGACTAAATGTGGCCAAAACGGATTAGTGTGGATGAGCATAACTTATGTTCTGTACTTTAATTATTCCATTTTGTTTGCTATTCTTAATTGGTTACAGAAAGAACTTATTGGTCTTTATAATCCAGCAAATTTAAAGATGTTAATTGGAGCTGAAGGATATGCAAACATTAATTTACAGCAATGCTGCAAGGTCCAGTAGTCCATCAAATTGTAAGTGGGGTTCCAAGTTTGCTGGGTGGTTAACTGCACCACTGGCATTGTACCAAACCAAGCACACCAGGGGGAAAAAAACATTATCTAAAACATGATTGATACCCATTTTCCAATATGAGAAATGGGTCTGGGCATCATGGAGGAAGTAGATGTGATATTCTCTCTCTCTCTCTCTCTCTCTCTCTCTCTCTCTCTCTCTCTCCTAAAGTCAGATCATACAAGAAATCAAAATGTAAACTGGTAATTTAAATGGATAGAAGCTGATGAAGCTGAAGCTGATGTGCCTTGCCGTTGTGTCTATTTAAGTAAAAATTAAAATATTACCATATGCAATAGACAAAAAGTCAAATTTCAATTGTAAATATAATAACCAATTCAGTCATTTGTTTGATTTTAAACTCTGCCAGTTTTTTTTTAACATTTCCTGTACACCAGAGACATTATTCTGTATTTTTTAAAGGATTTAAGACTTCCTGCTTGTATATGGTTTGTTTCTATCGCAGTCCCCCTTTTATAGATAAAATAAATTATGAGTCATAACAATGTGTTGCATAAAATTTCATTTTTGTACCAGTTTTTGTTGCACTTGGGGACAGCTGCAGTTAAATAACCATCGGCATTAATTTATGTTACTTCAAAAATGCATATCCAAAATAGTGTCTATGAACTTTTGATTGTCGGGTTCTTGTTCCGTCTTCATTCCCATTAAAATTTCAACGCATTGTATATGTACTTCCGTGCACATCCAATTAAAAAGGACATTGTACTATATTAAAACAAGATGTTATACATAAACATTGTCAAAACCAAGCTGTCAAAAATGCAACCTCGTACTTCCTTACTTTTGGGGCAAAAAATAATTTCCATGATTGAATATCTTCACCCATGCGACTGCTGGTAAATATTTTTGCTCTGTTTAATCTCATTTAAACACAGATGAAACATAAATACATAGACTACTTCAATTTATTACAATTACTAAATCCCAGAACATTACTTTGCAAGTGTACTTCACCTGCAACTTAAGTCACCTTTCAGCATTAAGCACCCTTATCTTTTTACTTTCTCCATTAAAGAATGAAACAAACATCCTTAATAATATACACAAAATTTGAACGTAATCATATCAAAAGATATTGAACTAGTTTCCGAAGGACATTCTGAAAAATCTTTTTTGGAACCTTTGCAATTAAAAAATATTTCTATAACCCTCAGAATGGAATACAAGTTGAGGCTAATTTATAGTAAACCCATTAGATATTTTTATAATACGCTTCGATTAATACAATAACTTAAGGTAGACAAAAAGAACACGGCATGGGGTGTGGGGAACTCAAGTCGATTACATTTACTATAATACCAACTGTCCGCCATTTTTCTTGACAGCTTTAAGGACAAAAGAGTTGCTTTAGACACTTTAAGCAGTTATGTTTATAATAGCCAATTTCCCCCTAGAGATTTTGGGAACATTTAACAAATGTTACTTATATATTGAGCAGAAACGGGTTTAAGGATAAACATGACTGTACCCAAAGAAAAAAAATATCGATTTAAGTACTCATAGGTTGATCTGTCAAGAATATCATTTTCAATAAATCATGAAGAAAGTTGGAAAGTAATGTATCTTGAATTTGCTAAACACTTTGATCACAAATATTAAGAGAAACGATAAAAAATATAACATTTCCCTTTGCCAACCTTCCAAACGGCGGAACCATCTTTTGTGATTCTGCACCGAAGCCTATTTAGAATTTTTAAGTGTGTACAGAAACTGTCAATGAGAACTAAAGTGAATTGTGCAAAAGAAAGTTTCGTCTCCATCCGGCTAATGTACTCGAATTCCTAAGATAAACAAATCCACCCTCCCCCAATATGTTTTGGTTCCACGTTTGCAGTGGTCCATTTTCCCTCTCGAATTCGAAGTACGTTATCCGTTACCTGAATTGTATATCAAATGTAGTTATTTTACGTGATTTCTATTTTAGTAGAATTCTTTAAACTGACTAAATAACGGTACTGTAGATATTTATTGAAACACTCAGGAAAAAAAGGACAAGAAAATAAGCAATACTTTAGCGTGAACGACGTACTATATTTCTAAATCTCTAGCATTTACTAAATTCCTATCACAATTAGAAAGATGACAGTATGTACTAAACATAGAAAATATGGCATAGACGTTTCTTTTCATTTTGAGAGCTAAAATGGAGTAAAACGGAAATGTTTATTTATGAAAGTCCCAGCAAAACCAAAGTTAAAGAACGGTGGGACTCAAAATATGACACATAAAATTCATATAGATTGCCATGCTATAAATATATTACACGCACATATTCTATACACCAACGTTTATACATATCGTGTTGTGAGGTGTTGTAGTGGACTGTGATTCCCTGAATTTAAAAAAACGGTTTCCCTAACCCGCCATATTTCGCGTTGTCAGGCAGTAACCAAACCTACCACCTCGGTCGCCACAGAGGGGGGATTGACTCAACGCATATATTGTTTAAATTAGACATTTCCTCATAAAACATCTTGGACAGGTGCCATGTAACATTGTCTTACCTGAAAGGTCCACCAAGCCGATAGAAAGTCTCCGTTAAACTCGTTTTGCCAAACCAAAACAATGCAATATAATCTCCACCACAACGTAAATATACAAATAGTCCTATATTTCTAATCACTCTACAGCGTTGGCTGTAATTTCAAACTCAATTGTCTTTCTTCAGAAACAGGAATAAAGGCGGAACTATTGGAGGATATCCTATTCCGCAGTAAGAAGGTTTTTAGTTTTAGTAGACAGTCTCTGTGGGATCTGTTGCTATCTCTGTGTACGATTTACTCCCCTTCTTTGGAAAATGGCGGCTACGGAACGTCGTTCTACGGGGTTTGCCGGGTGGTGGTGAAGGGCGGAGAGCCCAGCACGCATGCGTATAAAGAAGCGGTGAAGGAGCCTGGTAGCATTGGCATTTCGTTTTGGCTGTAGTGGCAGCGCGTTGAAGAAAAAAAATCACCATGGTTAACGTAAAGTGCTACTGCTTTGTGGTTAGAGGTGAAACTGTGTATTAGCGTTGAGTCAAGCGCGTGCAAAATTATTTTGTTTTTTTTAAGGTTTGGGTAACGTTGATGCTATGATATCTATGTAATTCTATAAAATGGCGCATTTTCCAGTCAAAAAGATAAATGTTGCGTGTTCGATGTCTTTCTGTGAGCGACTTCCTTCTAGACTCGCCATTGGCCATGGAGCTGTATGCCAACATCAGATTGGCTGTCAATGACGTTATTCCCACTGCATGCAGGTGGAGCCTAGCGCAAGATCTCTGGTCAGGACGGCGTTCATAAATGTGGACGCCATTATGTGGGGAAATCCTGCCGACCGAATTCGACTTGCTAGCACTCGGAAAGGACAAGTCTACTGCACAGGTCTACTTTTTGGTCATCAGTGCCGCCCCGCGAAAAGTTAATAATAATAGTTTGTGATCGTGCCTTGAAGCTGCGTCAAAACAAGATGGCGACAGTTATGTTGTTTGTCCAAGGTTAACCCTACGCGTTTGATAGTCCACGTGATCGGGATAAATTCCTCTGCTGCATAATAAAGTTGTGGGACTGACTGACGTCTGAGCAGTAGTTTCCATGACACTTAAACTTTAAACGAAAAACGTTTTTGTGTACAGGTTCATGGGGTTTCGTATCTTTGTGTGACAACGTTTTTAAAGTTCGCTTTGGATGTTTGATCTCAAAAAAATTGTTTGAGGTTCTAAAGTAGATTCTTTGATACAAGAGAAAGGTCCCGATCGGAAATGTCTAATCATTCCCTCCACAGATGCTGTTTGACACGCTGAGTTACACGTATATTTTTTTCCCTCCCGATTCTCAACACATACAATTCCTCGTCTCCATTTTGAAGTCCAGATTTTATACATGGGTCAAGTCGCTTTTTTTGCTTTTTCTAGTTCATCGTGATGTTCAATTGTAGCCTGTTTTTATAATTGTCCGCATTATTATTTTAGGAAACAGAAATATCAACTGTAGACTTAAATCGAACTTTTTCTGCTTATAAGGCTGGTTTCTGCATTCAACTGAACTGTATATAGTAGTGCTATATTTAGTAGCTCTGTATGGAGTTGCCATATTTATTCCATTGTTCTATAAATAGTTTGCATTCGTTTTAAAAGGTCTCTGACCTGGAAATGTTAACTTTTTTTCTTATTCTGCAGGTGCTGCGAGACTGCGTATTTCCAACATTTTCTGATCACTTTGTTATTGTTTTAATTGATTTGAATCGCCTCCGTCTGAACTAAAATGAGGCCTTTTTTCATCTGAAGGATGAGAAGTGAATTGAGATAGAAGGGGATAAATATTTGTCTTTGAAATTTTTGATTTCAGTTGACCTGAAGAAAACTAGACAAGTTGTTGTAAATGTGGTTGAATTAGATTGTCTGGTTTGAAGGTAGATTAAACTGCACAATGAGCATGCAACGTTTGGTAAGATTTAATGTTCAGGTTAATGTTGCACTATTAGTTCTTATTGTCCACGTCTATTGTGGAAAATTAAAAAAACTGGAAGTCTGTAGTGAAGATTGTCCCTTCAGTAGTTCTGATATTCCAGGTACTTGTCAATTGGAAACCCATTGAAGTGTCCACCAATTTTGGGCAAGCCTACAGTGTGAAAGTGGTAGGTATTCCTGAACAGCTGTTCTATCCTTGGCAAATGCAGTGTCTTCACACCTTGGCAATTAATGACACTACTGTATCTGTACATTGCTTCAACAATGGATTACTAGTAGATAAAACAAACCCTACTATGCCTTAGATGTCATTAAAATGGTGTTGTTGTGCAATGATTGTGTGTGGAGGGGGATACAGAAAAGAGAGGGGAGGGGGTACAACTTGAAACTGGAGAATTTAATGTTCCTGTTATTGAGTTGTAAGCTACCCAAGAGGAATTACTGTCATGTTTTCTGTGAAGGAATACTTTGTTCCTGATAATTCCTGTCAAACCAGTATTTTCTGGTAGAGAATAAAAGGGCCAAATATCAGGTATTATGGTGGGCTTGAAGGGCCACGTGGTACTGTGGTTGGTTGAGTATGGTTGTGCTGTCTGAAATGCCAGTTGACTCTTTGAATGGTTAAACTGTTTTTTTCCTCTTGGTGGTAGCAGCATTATTTTAGGGGATACATAAGAGATTAGATGACAATTGGTCTTTAACATGAGTCGCAATCACAAGTGACCTGTGGTTATTCAATCAAGTGCCAATACTTGGTTTGTGGATATGTTGCCTCAAGTTCTTGTACTTGGATACTGAAACTTGTGACTCTTTCTCAGCACTGCATTAGAATTGGGATTTCTATTCTGTCCTTGCCATTTGCACATTCCTCTGAAGGTTGTGCTTTGCCTTTGGCACAGTTGTCAAATGGAATTCCTGTCTTGTGGATTTGGGGTAGTTTGTCGTCCGTATAATTTTCTTTTTCGATTGTATAGTATTTCTAAGCACGCATTCACTCGTGTTACATTCTTGATGAACCCTAGGGTCACTGGGCAGTTGCTTTTCCCCAAAAAAGTGAACACCAGACCAGCTTGTTCTTGGTATGGCCAATCCCTTGACAATGGTGTCATCCTTCTGGTTTGCCCTTCTGGAAAGGTGTGCCTGTTACTTTTGACCTATTCATCCTATTTGGTCTCTTTTCTGGAGTTGAGAGATGTATGTGTTCTAATGCATGAGTAGCTAGCAGGCAGGTCCGTCGAATAGTTAAGAATACATATGGTGTATTTGCCTTTATTGGGAAGTTTAAGAATTGGGAAGTTATATCACAATTATGGAGGATAGTTCCAGGCCACACCTCTAATATTGTGCACAACTTTGTCATGTTCTTTTTTTAAACTGCTAGCATTTGACGGAGTCCAAATTAGATTTGGCAAACTAATTCAAGGTATAAGGTTGTACAACCAAGAAAGGCTACATTTCCAATCTAGAAATTTACTTTAAAGTAGTTAATTTCTTGCATTATCTGGCCCAGAGGATGTTGAGAGGCCAAATCATTGAATATGTTTAATGTGGAGATAAATATTTAGAAGATTAAGAAATTAAGGGTAATAGAAATGGCACAGAAGAGGAGGTCGGCATGGATTCAACATGATCGTGCTGAACTGAAGAGCAGGCTTGGGAGCCCTGGTGGCCTCGCCTAACTTTGGGTGCAAAGAGACCAAGGGAAGCAACATGTCAGTAAGCTCTTCAGGTAAGAGTTGGGTAATTAAAAGGTTAGTGCCAGTATGAGCATGAATAGGTATTAATTTCACATCTAGGTGCCATTTATACTCCAAATTAACAGTTGGATATTACTTGAATATCACTTTGATATTTTGTACAGCTTTTAAGAATGAAAGTTAAATATTCTTGGTGCTTCGACCTGTCCAGGCTAAGCCTATAATGATCTCATTTACTTACTGATTTTTGAATTTTTAAAATTTCTTGCAAGATCATAATTTCTACAGAATTCAAACCAGAAAATATTTTCCATCCAGCGACCCCAGCAGTCCTTCCAGATGAGGCAGAGGTTCATGTGCACTTCCTAACCTCAACTACTGCATTTGGTGCTCCTATGTGGCCTTTAGAGTAGACTGCAATGGTTTCATCAAAAATTTGTGCTTGGTCTGCCAAGGCTTGCTGCATCTCCTGGCTGCTAACTTGTTTTAAATTTCGCATTCCTAAATTGCCCTTTTTGTCCAGGACTGCCTCCATTGCCGCAGTGAGGCCATACACAAACAGGAGGAACACCTTGTATTCCGTTTGGGTAGTTTGCAACCTTGCATTAGTAGCATTGAATCTTCTGTTTTTGGATAATTAACTGACAATCAATCAGCTGCCCTTGTTTTTCTACTTAATAAACAAGTGGCCAAAATGGAAGGTAAAGGATGTTGGATGGGGAACAACAGAAAAATGAGTAGAGTGGGAATGGGGATCTTTAGTTCGTGTTGATAACGTGATCACTGATACAGCAAACAAGCAGGAAGTCAAAAGGTGTGTAGAGGTACAAAAGTCAGTTTTCATGGCAGATAAATAGGGAATTTCAGTCTTGTTTGATGATAGAGGAAGGATATTGTACTGAAAGTTGGAACAATTTGGATGATCTGATTGTTGGGATAAAGGGTTTATACAATGGGCAAAGTGGTAGGTCCAGGTTGTACTTGCATAATGTCTTTGATTATGTTCTCGGTGAAACTGAAGATCTTGTATGGGGATATGTGAAGATGCAGAATCTGCCATGACCCTATTTGATGGCAGTACAGATGTGAATCGAAGAGGCATCATGTATGAAAGTTTAATATCGAATATAGTATCCCATTACTGTAAGATTGGGCCAATTTAGCTTTGTGTGTCC
The DNA here is from genome assembly GCF_053455715.1 of Rhinoraja longicauda. NCBI lineage: Eukaryota > Metazoa > Chordata > Chondrichthyes > Rajiformes > Arhynchobatidae > Rhinoraja > Rhinoraja longicauda. The sequence continues at coordinate 13,709,589 of NC_135975.1, forward strand.
AGAAGTAGAATAATTTGTTTTGGCTTTCAGTGCAATATACTGTTTTTGGGCCAGATTTTGTCTCTTTCTGCCCAAAATCAATCGAGATTATATAAACTGTGCTGATTATCAAAGAATATTCATCTTGCAAGGAGAAAAAACTTGAACCCAAGAAACGCAACTGACCCTCTTTGGCCCAAATTTCTGTTTAAACTGACCTCCAATATAATTGGTGCTTTTAAGGGCATTGTTCAGGCTATCTCTGTGTCAAATACCTTCTGCAATTTATTTTTAATTTCCTATTGTGCTGCTAGGAAAGACTCTTGCAGCCAAATGTATTAATTTTTAAGAACACTTTGATTCTGTTCACTTATTGGATAAACTAGTTGCCAAAGAACTATATGCCAGTAAAATTTTGCAAATTTTGGAACTGAGTTAAGCAAATTGAATAGGAAAGAATGCAGATGGACTTCAACAAGGCATTTGATATGGTTCCGCATGTTAGGCTGCTCTGGAACGTTAGATTCCATGGCATCGATGGAGAACTAGTAAAATGGTTTCATGGAAAGAAACAGATGGGGTTTTATTGGACTGGGCACCTTTGACTTGCGATGCTGGGCCTGTTGCTGTTTGGCTTATAACAAATTATTTGGATGGGAATGTAGAAGTGATAATTAGCAAGTTTGCAAATGTTAGTGCTTAGTTGTATTGTAGCTAGCAAAGGTGGTTATCAAATTAAAGCAAGATCTTGATCAGTTGGACAAGTGAGCCAAGGAATGATTAATGCAGATAAGTGTTATGTTTTGGGAGGTCAAACCAGGGCATGGCCTACCCAGTGAATGCCCCTGGGGAGTGTTGTAAAGCAGAATGATCAAGGAGCACGATTGGTGTTTCTTGAAATGAGTGTCACGGGTAGAATAGGTGGTCAGGAAGGCTTTTGGTACATTGTCCTTATCAGTCAGGGTATTGGAGTCTAAAAGTTGGGTTGTTGTGTTGCTATTGTACAAGATGTTGGTGAGTAGTGGGTTCTGTTTTGGTCACCCTGCAATAGGAAAGGTGTTAAGCTGGAAAGAGAAGATTATGTGGATGTTGCTAGGACTTGAGGTCGTGAGTTATTGGGGAGGTTGGGCAGGCAAGGACTATATTCCTTGGAACGCAGGGGGGTGAATAAGATCATGAGGGGAATAGATAAGATGGAATGCATTGTCTTTTACCCAGAGTGGGGAATCTGTTCTTTGACCTACCTATTCATCCCTCCACCAATATCTGCATTACTTGCTAGTTCTTTGTCTGAACTGGGGAAGGGTTTTTGACCTAAACCTGTACTGTTTCTTTTTCCATAAATGCCTGGACTGAGGTTTTCCAGTAGTCTATTTTTGTAATAGATTAACTTAATTTAGTGCAGTAACAGTAGATTATGGGTAAAACCTGTAATTGCCAGGTTTAACACACCTGATGTTTTTCTTTAAATGTAAATTCTGAAAAAACTTTTAGATTACCGGTGTTTAGATGCTTGACAACTGGATATAGTGAGGACCTTTTAAAAACAAACTTGAGGGGGGAAAAGACATTTAAAAGAATCTCTTGTCCTGAATTCACAATCCAAGTGAAATTGGTATACGATTCCAGCATGTACAGTTACTTGTCTTTCAAAAATTGGACTGAATGACGGGCTCTTTCCCTGTTTTCTCTCCACCCAGTGTAGAGATTCTGAATCCAATTATAATTGGAAGCTCTAGGAGGAGAGACTACCTGTATTCCATTTTTGAGACCACGGTGTTGCTGGGAGATGATTAAGAGAAAGTTAGTGTACAATTAATTGCTGGCTTCTCCCCTGCACGAAAAAATACCAATGGCTTATGAAGTAATACGCCACAAGTTCATCCACAGCATTACTTTCAACAGAAAACACTGGGAAAGGGGGCATTGAGCAAAGAACATTACAGTCCATAACACAAGATTTTAGCAGTAGGTCTTTCCTAATTTGGGATTGGGGGGGGGGGGTGGACAAGGAATGTGCACAACTTTGAAATCTTGTAATTAAAAAAAATATATATATTAATGCACTTTAAAATCTAATTATTGATATAAATGATATTTTAAATAGATTAATGCAACATGGTCCAGTGTTCTCCCCTACTTAAATTCTAAATTGTTCACCTGACCTCAAGAATAACAGTATGAAAATAAAATGATTTGTACTTCAAGAATTGCAGGTCAGTGTCATATCCTGGAAATTTGTATTTCAAAGAATGATTTGAAATTTAACCACACAGCTTTTGGAGGAAACATAATTGTCAATATTTATCACTGATCATGGCTCAAATAAACCTTTATGGATTTCAGGCAGTTGCATTGAGAAATTGAATGTGAAACGGGTATTTGGTTGATCTAAATGGGGAAAAAACTGTTGGCTGGTGGTAGATTAGACGAAAGCAGTAGTGTAAATGATTCTAAAATGCTGCTGATTGCCATTTTAAACTTTTTAAAAAAAGATTATGGTAAAATCCAAGGCTGGTTACAAATTATTTCATTACTTTTTTCCCCAACTGAAGATGTTTGTCAATACTTGCTGGGATAAAAGTTGAGACTACTGTACTAAATCTGGATACAATATTTATGCTTCATTTTTAATGTTTTGTCCTTGGACGAAGATCCAAAAGTGCACTGCATTATTCAAGTGGGTATATGATATGGAACAACAGTAAAAGATGAAGCGTGGGTTTGGGTTTTGATGCCACGAACAGAACATTTATGATTAAGATCTTTGCAACACAAGTAACTTGACACACCATACTACAAGGACAAAGGAGCATTTTTTATAGCTGCCACTGTAAAGGCATACAGGTAAATGGCACATACACAAACTAATTTAGGCTTAAAATCAGCAAATGTTATGCAGCAAACATTGACGGGTTAATCTGTTCCAAATGTCATTGAAGTTTGCACATTGTGGTATTTTGAATTGCTGAACAATTTTCATAGACAAAATGTCTAATCCATATTTCTGTTCCTGCATAACATCACGTGAATGCCAGTAGACAATTTCTTGGTGCTAATCCCCAATGAACTACTAGAAACAAATTTTAGTGTCTACCATGTCTCTTCCATCTACAACAACAACAACAACGCCTCTTGAAGCATTGCTAGTCTGATTTGCACTTTGCCTTAAATTAACTATTGATTAGCATTTTGCTTAGATTAAGTTTGTAGAGGTGTAAATATGGCTGCTACGTTAAGACCAGTTAATTTAATTCTGGAAAATTAAGATGATTATTGCAAACATGTATTGTAATAAAACCACAAATGTTTAACTTCCGTAATACATTTGTACTTAATAGCTTGAACAGTCACTTTAATCTTTTCAGTTGAGTAAGCTGCAATATTTGTCAAAAGACATCACAAGTCTAGTAATACATTTTCACAATACATTGAGGTAGACTGATCTCTAAGTTGGTATATTTAAAAGCAAAAATCAATAAGACAAATCACCAGAGACCAATATTAGATAGAGTTCAGTGTGGTTACAGAAACATTGAGTGACAAACCAAGATATGCAACTATGTTGTATAACGTACTGACATATGATGTGAAATACATTCCCTTTGTGAAATTAGAAGCCATTGGGTTGCTTACATAAAGACAACATGAAACATCTGACAATTGTAACAATACAAAATCCAATCACTGGAAAGGAGAACAAAAACTTAGATTTCAAACTTTCACCTGTTGAATTTGTTGCTGTACATGTACAAAATATTCACAGCACAGCTCAACTGTTCATCTTGGAGAATTAACCTCGGGAGGTAGGTATGCATTCTCTTCTGGAAGGAACTTTCTCTGCAATATCTAGACTCTAACTCAAAACAGAAAGTAAATATCTCTTGTGGCACTCAAGTTGATGGCACACTTGCAAATCCACAATTTGGGTCTTGAGCTTGTAACAATTTACTTCATATTTTGTTGGTTTGCAGGAATAGTTGGCAGATCTTCAGTAGAGCTTCCTTTTTTATTTGGTGTGGATAAAATAAGCAGTTATCTTTAATTGCCTGAAGTAGTTAGCACAGAAAATAAAATGGATTGATCATTATGTATCAACAAGAAGTTTAAGGACATGTTGCAGTTAATCATGCAAGTTGCAACGGTTTGTAGTTATAATTGGCTTAGGAATTAAAATACAGTTAAGTAATAAACTCTTGACAAATGAGGATTTTGTATTCCCATATATTTTCAGTTTTTGGTTTACAAAAGTAAGTTAACAGTTCATCAGAGACTAAGGTGTTGCATTCTAAGAAGGGCTTTTTGTTTTGAAATTTGAGCTTTCTCACCTTATCCCAGTTGAGCAACCAGTAGGATGTTGCATTGTACAATAATGGGCAAAATCATACTCATTCAACTCTGCCTGGAATCTATTCTTTACTGTGTCCTATATTAATCTTTCTATAGATCATGGGTTTCACCTTGTTGCTTCTCTATTCAAATACAAGCATTAATACCTTGGCAGTCAAATGTCTGACTACCTGGATCTGAAGGCTTACTATTTCTATGCAGAGTTCCTTTACAATTGAATTTGTGCAGACTCTATAGGGTGGAAAGTGTGGATAAAGCTACAATATGCCATTTGACATAAAGGCTTGTTGTTAGAATTGGGGTTCTTTGAAAAGCTTATTGTAAATACCAGGTACACAATTGGTTTGGAACTTGTCAGACAAAAAAAATTGGGGAGAAACATGTTTCCATGTAGAAATCGAACACCGCCGTCTATTAAGAATACAGCTTCTACTTTAACAGTGGGTGGATATTGAAATTGATAAGCAATTGCTTCTATAAAACATTGTGACCTTGTTTAGCTTGTAATGCCAAAAATGAACTTTAAAGAAATCCTGTTGCAAGTCTGAAATACTCTAGCCCCTATTATGACATGAATTATCTTGGGTGTGCACCTATCGTGTTATAATAGAACAACCTATATTAAATATTCAATTTTAAAGGCAGCTCTCCACCCATTCATCATATCTGACCACAAATATACCTGTATATTAAATAAAATTTTGGCATTAAAAATATTAGACTAAAGATTTTTACATGAATTTTACTCAAAGGCTGAACAAAAGCTGGTTGAATTTCAAACATTTACATATGTAAATATTTATATCTACAACAAAAAGATCAACTATTCTGCAGTACTGCTGCGTTAGTTAAGTGCAGGCAGGGAAAAAACTGCCACTAATAATTTCACAACCTCAAATGTCTGTGAAATAGTTGAAAACATAATTATTATCTCCAAACGTCCTGCAACTGAGTATTTTGCCATGCTAAGAGTTGGAAATAGTAGAGAGTAATAAGGGTGTAGAATACACTCTAGAAAAGGGTTATTAGTTTCTATTAAGTGGTTTGATCATGGTAAAGTCATAAATACCAGTTGTGTCAAAGTAATGACTAACCTCAATTGGTCTACTTGCTGCATTATCATTTATCCATGCAAGCACTTGTAGAAGTGCTCGCAGCAGTCACATGGAGATAAAGTCCCGAGTTCAAGCCAAGGACTCGCTCTCCATTGTGTACAGCTACCAAATTGTGGGATAGACTTGGAGCACTTGTTATGCCTCAACTGGGCATCCCTTAGACACTAGCCCAACAGCAACAAAACTGCAAAGTAAATGCTGGTACTTCTCCAATCATACACATCTTGAAAAAGATTTGCTGATCTGTAACAAAGGTAAGTAATCCACAACTGATGCATCAGATCAAAATTATAGTATGCTCGCATCTATTTAGGAGGGTGGTATAGAGTTGAACACCATAAGAGTAGACTGAGGCACCCTCATTTGTGGCAGGATCCAGCATGTGTGTGCTGTACATAAAGCTGAAACATTTAAACCCGCTTCAGTTAGAAGAGCCAAATGAATGTTTTCTCTCATGGTTCCCACCAATTTGATTCACTTAATTATATCAGGAAATGGCTGAGAGCACCAAATACAGCAAATGCTTTTGCACTTGAACTTTCCAGCTGTACTATTGAAGAGTTGTACTCCGAAATCAGTTGTGGTTCCTGCCAATCTGCTTCAACATGGTTTCAACCTGATGTTTCTAACAAGATGGAAAATTGTCCAGTAATGTCCTCTGGAGAAATCCCATCCAGTTAATTGTCACCAGCCAGTTATCAATCAAAGGTGAGGAAAGCGCCTGTAGTAAGGATCAAACCTGTGTGTCTGGTGCTGTGAGCGCAACAACTACTGTTGCACCACTGTGCTGCCACTAAAATTGCTGTACGTGATCAGGCAGTATTCGTGGGGGAAAAAACAATTGATGTTTTGTGTTTGACATTTCATCAAATAGATGTTGGTTTAAATCAGATAGACACAAAATGCTGGAGTAACAGCGGGACAAGCTGCCTCACTGGAGAGAAGAAATGGGTGACGTTTCAGGACTGGTGTGGTCTGAAAAAGGGTCTTGACCCAAAACGTCACTTATTCTCTCCAGAGATGCCACTTGTCCTGCTGAGCTACTCCAGCATTTTGTGCCTACTTTCCAAATTTTCTTGCAGTTTTTTTTTGAAAAAGTTCCAATGGTTGGATTACATTAACATCAAATCTCCACAATTCACATCCCCAGGGCAACATAAACCAGAAACTTAACTAATGTGCCACAAGTAATGAAGCTGCTCAGAAGTTGGGCACTTTGGCAATTGACTCTTAGAGTACTAATACATTACCACTATTCACTAGGTACACAAATATGAAGTATTATTTGCCTTGAGTGCAGATAATAGCAACACTGAAGAAGCTTGTCCCCATACAAGGCAAAGCAATCCTTTGATTACCTAATCCAAAATGTTAACTTGCTGCACAAGCAACTTGTGCAGTGTAATACCATCTGCAAAATGCACTGTAGGTACTTGAAAGGCTACCCTAATAGCCTCTCCAAAAGTGGCAGCCTGACTGAAGTATCTCACAATGTTCCTATGTGTAGGAAAGAACTGCTGGTTTACATCAAAGGTGGACACAATGCTGGAGTAACTCAGCAGAACAGGCGGCATCTCCGAAGAGAAGGAATGGGTGATGTTTCGGGTTGAGGCCCTTCTGTCTCAAAGAGTCTCGACCCAAAACGTCACCCATTCCTCTCCAGAGATACTGCCTGTCACAATGTTCCTATATCATTCCAAAATCATGCAATGTTTTATCCAATAGGAATAAGAGAGTGTCTGCATTAGAGAACTGCAGAGGTTTAAGATGTCTCACCACCCTCAAGGACAATTATGGATAGGCCAAAAAAATGCTGATCTGGTCAGATATTCAAACCTCAAAATAATTTTTAAATGGTAATATCATCATATCATATCATATATATACAGCCGGAAACAGGCCTTTTCGGCCCACCAAGTCCGTGCCGCCCAATGATCCCCATACATTAACACTATCCTACACCCACTAGGGACAATTTTTACATTTACCCAGCCAATTAACCTACATACCTGTACGTCTTTGGAGTGTGGGAGGAAACCGAAGATCTCGGAGAAAACCCACGCAGGTCACGGGGAGAACGTACAAACTCCTTACAGAGCAGCACCCGTAGTCAGGATCGAACCTGAGTCTCCGGCGCTGCATTCGCTGTAAAGCAGCAACTCTACCGCTGCGCTACCGTGCCGCCCTATCTTGTAATGATCTTGGTAATGATCTTGTCTGCATTAAAAAGAGGTTCTTGAGCCGCCTCAAGTTTTGTCTGGACACTACTTACTGCTCTTCGATCATCAAGTGGGTGTTAACAATCCCAGGTCCCTGCCTCTGATGTTATATTTCTTGTAATGGGAATAATACACTTAACAATGTTGATTTACCTAAAGTGTTAACTGTAGGGAGAAATGGAATTGAGATGACCAGCTGAACATTTCCAGCATTTTCTGTTTTATATCACATTTTAAACATCTGCAATAGTCTACAATTATATAATTCCAGGGGACTGTTTAAAATGTTTGCTAAATCCTTGTAATATGAATTGTTTGTCAGGAAGAAGCCAAACTCAAGTGTCAAAATGAGAACCCCTACTTATATTTTTGTTTAACTTGTGGTACAAATTAGCCTACATACAACCAACCATAAGTTTGCTGGTAGAAATTAATTGTTGTGCAGAAAATTTTGGACAGAAAATAGGTCTTTGCATTTGCAATTAATGTATTCATGGTCAACCAGGTGTACAGACTCATACAGATTGAAAGCAATCATATACAGCATGGATAAAACTAAACTTGCAGAATCATAATTACAAAATACATACCTTACTTTCTTAAGCATTTCCGTCATCTGCAAAACAATAAGATATTTAATGTCAATTATTTACAAACTAATTTTGGCCTGAATTTTGTGGGTGTCAGTACATTAACAGCACTTGCCATTCATGATTTGCACTACTAGCCAGGGACTTTTATTTCTCAAATACCATCAGACTAGAAATGTCTCAACATCTATTTCAAATAGATGCTGGATATTGCAATGGCGGCTGCTCTCAGCAGATACTATTACACTAATCATCATTTATATGTACCTGATTAAATATGAAATGCTTTGGGACATCAAGGACAAAAAAATTGCTCCAATCAAAAATCACTCACTTTTTTACCAAAATGTATTCAATTGAGATGCAGTTTTTGGTAATTGCCATAAGGTGGCATAGTCTTACATTTCAAAATCTCAAATTTAGTACATCATCCCATGTAAAATGACAAAGTGAGAATGTTTGTAACCTTCACAGTAAGCATGAACAAATAAAGCAAATTCATATTTAAGCAATTATTAAATTCAAGAATCTAAATTTCATATGTCATAAACATAATTATTTCTGCTGGTAAAAACACCGTTTTCCGTTGTTGACATGGACCAATGGTGATTTTTTTTTTTCAAATCAGTGTCTTAATATTTGATTTACCTTAAATATCATTGCACTAATTCATTGAACAGAATCTGGAAATAGACAGAATGATGCAAAAGCCATAAGTGATAAGAAAGTGAAGAAAAATGATGAAAAGATTTGCAACTTGACTTGTCAAATGGCTATTAGCCAGAGTAGGCAACAAGCTGTGGTAATCTCAGCAAAATAATTTGACAAGATATAATATTTGTAACAAATGAAAATAAATTGTAGTTCATCAGAGAAAATCCCCATCCACACACATTTCTACTCCCTCTGCAACTTCTTGGTTCACTCATCCCTTCCCACCCAAGCAACACCTTCCACAACTATGTTCCCCTGAAACCGTAGATGTGAAACCTGCCATCCACACATCCATCCAGGGGCCTCAGCAGTTCTTCCAGGTGAGACAGGTTCATGTGCTCCTCATCTACTGCATCCAGTGCTCCCTGTGAAGACTCCTTAGCAATTATGACCATAAAATTACCAGAATGTCACAAGCTTACAGATGCTTTTTAAGTAGAAATCTGCCGCCCTTCCTGTTTGGCAGATATGCGACTCCAGAATCATGCCAAATGGTTGACTCTTAAATTCCGTAATACAGGACTACTTTGGTGCTAAACAGTTTCACTAGACAGAGCTAAACAATCTCATAACCAATAGCTGAGATCAAAACTTTAGACTCCTAAAAACATCAAAGTGGTGTTTCCACATTGGTAGATAGGAAATTACTGATTATTAACATATTCAATTTTACATGATTTTCCTCCCGTCACTAAACCAGGACACTTACATCACCAACAATGAACATACTGCTTAGAGTCATAGAGTGATACAGTGTGGAAACAGGCCCTTTGGCCCAACTTACTCACACGGGCCAACATGTCCCAGGACACGGTCCACTCTGCCCACATTTGGCCCACATCCTTCCAAACCTGTCCTATCCATGTACCTGGATAACTTTCTTAAATGTTGAGTCCCTGCCTCAACTACCTCCACTGGCAACATGTTCCATACACCCACCCCCCTTTGTGTGAAAAGGATACCAGATTCGTATTAAATCTTTTCTCCCTCACCTTAAACCTATGTCCTCTGGGAAATATCTCCGTTATAAGGAGAGGCTGAGCAGGCTAGGACTTTATTCTGTGGAGCGCAGGAGGCTGAGGAGTGATCTTACAGAGGTGTAAAATCATTTGGGGGATAAATGAAGTGAATGCACAGTCTTTTACTGAGAGTAGGAGAATTAAGAATTAGATTATGTCATTTTAAGGTAAGATGGGATAGAAACCTGGGGGGGGGGGCAATTTTTTCACACGGTGGCGGGAAAATGGAATGAGTTTCCAGAAAAGGTAGTTGAGGCAGGTACTATAACAACATTTAAAAGACATTTGGACAGGTACATGGATAAGAAAGGTACAGAGGAATATATGCAAAACACAAGCAATTAAGACTAGCATGGTTGGGACATCTTGTTCAGCATAGGCAAATTGGACTGAAGGGCCTATTTCCAAGCTGTATGACTCTGACTCCAGTACACATTAATAAAGCATTTCAAACCTATGACCCTTTTCTTAATCTTCAATACATTGGAAATTATGTTTGGACTGATTTTCATCTGAGCAGTGGAAAACATCAAAGAAAGCTGGAAATCTACACTGCATGACAAGTTTCAGAGCCCCTGCAAGTGGATGATAATTTAAAAGCTACCAGGCATTGAATTAAGTGCCAGAATAACAATGATCATTGACAAAGACACAGCAAATTGAGTATTCTCTGAGCTTGAACAGTTCCAGTTTTTACATATTCCAAGCCTGCCTTCCATTAAATTCTCTTCAAGCTTTCATAAAGGTGTTATGCAACAAAGCACTTTGCATTTATTATTCTTAGCATTTCTGGGGAAATTGTCTCTGATCTGTTAAGCATTCTGTAATGTACCACGAAAAGACATGATGTGTAGGCAGGAACTGCAGATGCTGGTATAAACCGAAGATAGACATACAAAAAACTGGAGTAACTCAGCGGGTCGGACAGCATCTTTGGAGAAAAGGAATAGGTGACTTTTCGGGTTGAGACCCTTCAGTTGAGTCAGGGGAAAGGGAAACGAGATACATAGATGGTGATATGGAGAGATATGGAACAAATGAATGAAATATTCATGTGAAAGTTTGATGTGTTTTGTACACTAGACTCCCCATACTTAGCCAGTAAAATTATACATACACTGGTCCCAAAACTTGGAACACCTCTTCACTGATCAGATTAGCTAATTGTCATTTCTGTACCAGATCCCCGAATAATTCAACAATAAAAGAGTTGACAGAATTCACTGGAATCTGAGTAGCAGTTAATTTATGCAAGTGATGTTATTAATGTTCACCAATAGGTCTGTTTTAATTTACAGAATCACATTCTCTGGTATTAATTCCACAGAAATCAGAGATTTTATTTTATGAGCTTCATCTGTACATCTCTTTCTACCTGAAGATGCAGAAGATGTGTCAAACAATAGTGTGGTGGGTATTAACGTGTCACGTACAAAGCCAGAGTATTGCAGTGAAGATTCCTCTATCTTATTTCAACAATACATCTGATCATAATCTTTTTTTGTGTCTTTGTAATAAATATTTCCATTTCCCACAACAATCTTAAAGAGTTATTCTATGGACCTAGAAAAATTAATAACTATGCAAAAATTGCCTATGTTCATTCTTTTTTAAAGACAATCTTGTCATCTTATTGTTTACAAGTCATTCAAGCTTGTCCCAGAAACAAAACTCCAATGTACTGATATATTCTCCAGACACCAAGGATCTTTTCAGTTTCCATATTAAGAATCAAAGAGTCATAGAGCTACACAGCATGGAAACAGGGCCTTTAATCCATCTCGTCCATTCGTAACTAAATGGCTTAACCAGGCTCGTCGCACTACTCCTCCAGACCTTTCCTAACAATGTACCTGTCCAAACATCTCTTGTACCCAGGTGTACCACATCATCTGGCAGCTCATTCTATGTACGCACCAGCCTCCATATGAAAAAGTCGCCCCTTGGGTTCTCTTTTCAATCTTTTCTCTCCCACCTTAAATCTACGTTTACTAGTTTTTGACTGGGGGGAAAAATGAGAATATTCACCCATCTATGCCTTTGATGATTTTATACACCTCTGTAAGGTCGCCCCTTAACCTCCTACTCTCAAAGGAAAAGAGAGTTCCAACCGATCCAGTTTCTTCTTACAATTTAAAAATAGTCCAGACCCAGTAATATCCTCTTGAATCTTTTTTGAATCCTGAGGACACCTTTTCTGAATCCTAAGTCCTGGAGTAACTCAGTGGGTCAAGCAGCAATCTGGAAAATATAGATAGGTGACATTTCAGGTCAGCACCCTATCCATCTTCTCCAGAAATGCTGCTTGACCTAATTAGTTACTCCAGCACTTTGTGTCCTTTTGTGTTCCTTGTTTCTGCATATTTTTTGCCCCCTACCCAGCTTAGTGACAAATTTCCTATAGCAAGGCAATCAGAACTATAAACAGTATTTCAATTGTGGCCTTAATAACATCTTGTACAGTTATAACATGATGTACTAATTCTTGTAATTAATACCCTGACCAATGAAGGCAAGTTATGAACACATGTGGCCACTTTCACAGAACTGTGGACCTGCACTCTGTCCTACAACACTTCCTGGGGCCCTACCACTTGCTCATTAAGGCCTGTCCTGGTTTATCACAGTTATCTGAATTAAACTCAATTTGCCCGCCGTGAATGCTAGGGAACTCGGGGAAGTTAATAATGCTAGGGGTATTGAAGAGAGTCTGCATTACTGAATAGATGGTGCTGGAGGTGTTAAAATGCATTGAGATGGATAAATTCCCGGGACCTGATCATATGTATCACTATGATTTTGTGCACTGGATACACTAAATGACAACTTTTGGCTGATTGGCACTTAAGTTAAAAGAATATTTGTATCAGTTGATGATGGGGTTTTATGAACACATTTTCTATGCAGCTCTTTTACCGTTTCCAAATATAAAAGCCAGTGGAAAAGAATGAGAACATACAATGGCAATAATTTACTGAATCATAGAATTGTTAAGACACAGGAGGAGCCCATTTAACCCACTGAATCTGCCAGTTCTTATCAACACAATCTACCTGCAAAATTAATCAGATCATAACTATTTTCTTTAAAAAACATTATCTCTTTCCTCCTTTAAACCTAAGCATCCTATATCTTTGAAACGTTTGCTGTTGGGATTTTTTTTTCTCTATGCTAAGGCAGTCATAATCTTGTAATCAAATCTCCTGATTTTTATTTTGCTGCCAGCGGCAATTAAAGAAACAGCAAGTCTGCTTTCATGTGTAGAAGTGCAAGTGGTATGTTTGAGGGTAAGCACTAAAGATTTTGCTCATGAGACTTCAGCCACAAAGCTAAGCAGACGACAATATAAGGTGTTTTTTTTGTGTAACTCTTCCTTGGTCTTGGTGCAGTGGAAATGGGAGTTAGACCACTAGTAAGCTCCTCCTGCATGGCAGAGAGTGCAAGAATTCCCAGTTGCCATTTTCTTCCAAACAAGTATATCCTTTTGGATACTGTTGATGGGGGTTGACCGTTCAGAGGAGGGCAAGTTAGGTTGATGGCACCAGGCCTGGCTCTGAGACACAGTGGGGTAGGATGAAGTCAGAGAAGGCTGTAGTGAAAGGAGACTCATTAGTTAAGAGGACATATAGGAGAGTCTGGCAGCAAACAGGACTCCAGGATGGTGCGTGGCCTCCCTGCTGCCAGGATGTCAGAATATTCTCAAAAGAGAGAATGAGTCGCCGAAGGTTTGACACATAAGTGATAGAAGAAGTTTGACACATAAGTGATGAAGTCTACTATGCCATTGAATCATGGCTGATCCTCATTCTCCTACCTTCTCCCCATTACCTCTGACACCTGTACTAATCAAAAATCTATCTCTGCTTGTTTATCTAAAACAAGACATTGTAGCGGACACGGAGCTGTCCGCCGAAGAATGAGGCAGCACACGAAGTTCGTCCAACACCACTTTAATTCCCTAACATCATCGGGTTTTCGACGCCATTCACGGTTTGGCCCACCCATCCATCCAGGCGACGATGGCGTTGATTGCTGCAAAATTCGTGTGGCATGGGTCGCGGAAGCAGGTCGGTCTTTGGGCCTGGATGTGCATTGCATGTCAAACATCGAAGGTTCAGCGGCACGTCCGGTCGCCAGTTCAATCTATATCACCCGCACGGTGAATATATAAACATAGCACAAAAAGTAAGGAAATTTGTGTTTGGTAGATTATTTCTTTGTTGTAACAATGCTTCTTGGCAATAAATCTTATACCGTTGGAAAGCCTGTTTATTTCCCTTTTAAATGGTGCCACATTTGTAAGGAACATGCATTTGTGGGATGAGCAGCAGAGCTGAGTATGTGGGTTGCGCCCATGAAAAATCTGCCAAATCTTCTCTGCCAATGCCAAACAGCTTATTCTGCCATTGACTCTTGTTCGGTGTTGTTTGGTGGATTGGATGATTGAAGTCTGAAGAAACAAGACATATTGGCAATTTAACAATTTATTCATTTAATAAACAGGAGCCTCAGTAGCGTGTGGAAGAACCATACACAGCCACAACAGCCTGGCACCTCCTCCTCATGCTGGTCACCAGCCTGGTCACACACTGTTGTGGGATGGCATCCCATTCTTCAACCAGCATTTGTTGCAAGTCAGCCAACGTGGTTGTGTTGGTCACTCTGGCACGAACAGCACGCCCAAGCTGATCCCACAAGTGTTCAATGGGGTTGAGGTCAGGACTGCTGGCAGGCCATTCCTCTCCACTCCCAAATTCTGGAGGTAGTCTCTGAGAAACCCTGCTCTGTGGGGGCGAGCATTGTCATCTTGGACGATAGAGTTCGGTCCCAGACTGTGGAGATATGGGATTGTCACTGGTTGCAGAATCTCATCTCGATATCTCTCTGCATTGAGATTGCCTCCAATGATGACAAGCCTCGTTTTTCCAGTGAGGGAGATGCCGCCCCACACCATCACACTGCCTCCACCAAAAGATGTTACTCTATCGGTGCAGCAATCAGCATAGCGTTCTCCGCGTCTTCTCCACACTGACCCTATGATCCAACTGCCGTAGGCAGAATCTGGACTCATCGCTGAACATAACGTTCCTCCACATGTTCAGGTTCCAGTGCACGTGTTGCCGACACCAGCGCAAACGGGCCTGACGGTGAAGGGCAGTCATGGCAGGCCTCCTGGCAGCCCTATGAGACCGGAGATCGGCTGCGTGCAGTCTGTTCCGAATTGTCTGGGCAGAGAGCCGTCGGCCATATCGTCCTGCAAACCTTGACTGCAAATCTGTAGAAGACAGCCTACGGTTCCTAAGTGCTGACAGGGTGAGGAAACGGTCTTCTTCGGGTGTCGTCTTCTTGGGACGCCCACTTCGCGGCCTGTCTCTGACATCCCCCGTTATATGGAACTTGGCCTTCACTTTGGAGATGGTACTAGGGCTCACTCCAAATAATGCCGCAACTTGGTTTTGCGGGACACCAGCTTGAAGTTGCCTTATCGCACGGGGCCTATCCAGATCAGTCAAACGTGGCATGCCGATTCTTGGAGCAGACACCTACTGACCACTGTAGCAGGGCCCATGCTCACAGATGCTGCCAATCAGGTGCCAATCAGGCACCTGATTGTCAGCACCTGGAGGTACCAGAAGCTCAAAACAAGAGTCAAAACAAGAGCAACAGCAGAATAAGCTGTTTGGCATTGGCAGAGAAGATTTGGCAAATTTTTCATGGGCGCAACCCATATACTCAGCTCTGCTGCTCATCCCACAAATGCATGTTCCTTACAAATGTGGCACCATTTAAAAGGGAAATAAACAGGCTTTCCAACGGTATAAGATTTATTGCCAAGAAGAATTGTTACAACAAAGAAATAATCTACCAAACACAAATTTCCTTACTTTTTGTTCTATGTTTAGTTAGGCAAAAGGTTAAAAAGCAGGATCTCAAGGGTAGTAATACCTGGGTTATTCTGGTACCATGTGTTCGTGAGGGTAGGAAGATAGGACAGATGAATGCTTAGTTTGATGCAGGAGATAGGGATTCTGATGTTTGGACCTCTGGGATCTTACAAATTCATTTATTGAGATGGACTCAAATTTTTATAATATTTAATAAATCATTTTACCAGTTGTAATCCATAATCAAAATTTATTACAATAATACAGATTAGAAACCTGTTATAGCTAGATTCTGTAGTCAGCATACACCATCAGATCAGCAATTTAGCATTGATCCTAAGCAAATCAGCACAAACCGTGACAAGCCATATTTTTCATCTATCAACACCTGCTAAAGAAGTCTGATATTATCTGGGTGCACAGTAAAGGACACCTAATGCAACATCACAATCTACAATGCAACTGAATAAGTCTGGTCTGTGTACACTCATTACATCTTGATATCAACTTCCAAAACAGATGGAGATCAGATAACACTAAATTTTCCTTCTGAAGATACAAGAATACATTTTGTCATTCACATAAATTTGCTTGCACAACTGGATGCATTTATTTCAAATTCTGATCAGTTCCCTGTTAAAATCTAATGCACAAAATACTAAGCTAAAGTTTCATTACTACGTCTATCAATAAGTCTGAAGAATGGTCTCGACCCGAAACGTCACCCATTCCTTCTCTCCTGAGGTGCTGCCTGACCTGCTGAGTTACTCCAGCATTTTGTGAAATAAATACCTTCGATTTGTACCAGCATCTGCAGTTATTTTCCTACACAAGTCTATCAATAATTGTTTTAATAAAATTCATGGTTATGTATTCTGGACATATTTCTTACTTAAATATTTTGAAGAATGGATTTATTAATAGACCTGTTAACATTCAAACTTAAACAAGTTGTGGGTTATATCTGAGAACTGCATGAGGGTAAAAAATCAACCATATTTAAATATTTAGTAGTAATTCTTGAATAAAGGATCCCTACAAATTCAAATTATTTACTGTGACTGAGAAAGATCATACCTTTGGCATCCACTTTGAAGTCATCTGGCAGTAAACCATCTTGCCTGTTGCCTAGAACGAATGCCAGAAATGAAAGGATGAGAGCGTCTAGGATTCCAATAATTGCCAGAATGTAGGCCCAGCGAACAGAGCAGGCACCAAGGGTGTACTTGTCCGTTTTTTCCCCACACATGCGTTTTACTTCATCTGAATCCCAGCCATCTGGAAAGATCATGCAGCCCAAGATCAAACAGCCGGCTGAAAGAGAAATCAGGAAGTAAGGAACAAAAGCATTTCATGAACTCATGTACATCATGCAAGCTTTGGAAAATGATGACCACATGGATGCTGCCTGACCTGTTGAATGTTCCGGGCATTTCTGTTTTTTAATTTTCAGCATCCACAGATTTTTGCTCCAGTTTTCAATATTGTACTTGTGTTAAAAACACTACTTCCAAGTTCTATCAATAACCATTCTGACTTGGCAATATTTCACTGTTCCTTCATCGTTTCTGGATCAGAATCCTGGAACTCCCTCCCCAACAGCATTATATGAATGCCCACACCTTAAGGACAGCAGCAGTTCCAGAAGGCAGCTCACCACTGCTTTCCCAAGGGCAACTAGGGATGAGCATTTAAATCCTGGCTCAGCAAGTTAAACTCCCATGCTTTGAATGAATAGAATTTGTTTCAGGATCCAATGCATTTGTTGATTATTTCTCTTAGCCGAGCAATGAGATAACTACATTTTTATGATTCCTATATTTTTCTCTGCAGTTGGACATAATGATTTTCCAGTTCATTTAATAAACACTGCATTAACGACACCAATATATTTGGAGATTCTTTTAAACCTCAGCTGCTTTATAAAAGAAAATTAATTTGTGTAATTGCTTCCTTGAAAAGCCAATAAATGAAACTTTAACAAGCTCAAGATGTTTAATAAAATTTAAGAACTAATATCAGGCTACTCATTATTTTGAAATACCTATTTTCAGTTTTATTAATATAGGTCCCCAAGAAAGGGAATTTGTAGAGTGCCTCCGAGATGGATTCTTAGAGCAGCTTGTACTGGAGCCTTCCAGAGAGAAGGCAATTCTGGATTTGGTGTTGTCTAATGAACCAGATTTAATAAGGGAACTCAAGGTAAAGGAACCACTTGGTGATAATGACAATTATATGATTAGTTTTAATCTGCAATTTGAGAGGGAGAAGGTGTTCAGATGTGTCAGTGTTGCAGTTGAACAAAGGGGACTATGAAGGCATGAAAGAGGAGCTGGCCAAGGTCGACTGGAAAAGGATCTTAGCAGGAATGACGGTGGAACAGCAAAGGCAGGAATTTCTGAACATAATCCAGAAGATGCACGATCATTTCATTCCAAAGAGGAAGAAAGATTCTAAGGGGAGTAAGAGGCAACCGTGGCTGACAAGGGAAGTTAGGTATGGAATAAAACGAAAAGAAAAGATGTATAACATAGCAAAGAGTAGCGGGAAGCCAGAGGATTGGGTAACTTTCAAAGGACAACAGAAGGTAACAATACGGGCTGAAATGATGAAGTACGAGGGGAAGCTGGCCAAGAATATAAAGAAGGACAGAAAAAGCTACTTTAGGTATGTTAAGATAAATAGATTAGTAAAGACAAATGTGGGTCCCTTGAAGGCAGAAACGGGTGAAATTATTATGGGTAACAAGGAAATAGCAGAAGAGTTGAACAGGTACTTCGGATCTGTCTTCACTAAGGAAGACACAAACAATCTCCCAGATGTAATAGAGGCAGAGGATCTAGGGAGACAGGGGAACTGAAAGAAATTTGCGTTAGGCGAGAAATAGTATTGGGTAGACTGGCTGATAAATCCCCAGGGCCTGATGGTCTGCATCCCAGGGTACTCATGGAGTTGGCTCTAGAAATCGTGGACGCATTGGTGATCATTTTCCAATGTTCAATAGATTCAGGATCAGTTCCTGTGGATTAGAGGATAGCTAATGTTATCCCACCTTTCGAGAAAGGAGCAGGAGAGAAAATTATAGACCAGTTCGCCCGACATTGGTGGTGGGGAAGATGTTGGAGTCAATTATTAAAGAGGTAATAACGGCGCATTTGGATAGCAGTAAAAGGATTGGTCCAAGTCAGCATGGATTTATGAAGGGAAAATCCTGCTTGACTAATCATCTGGAATATTTTGAGGATGTGACAAGTAAAATGGATGAAGGAGAGCCAGTGGATGTAGTGTATCTAGACTGTCAGAAAGCCTTTGATAAGGTCCTACAAGGGAGGTTGGTGAGGAAAATTAGAGCACATGGTATTGGGGGTTGGGTATTGAAATGGATAGAGAATTGGTTGGTCGACAGGAAGCAAAGGGTAGGAATAAACGGGTCCTTTTCAGAATGGCAGGCAGTGACAAGTGGAGTGCAGCAAGGCTCGGTGCTGGAGCCGCAACTATTTACAATACGTATTAATGATTTGGATGATGGAATCAGAAGTAACACCAGCAAGTTTGCAGATGACACAAAGCTGGGTGGCAGTGTGAATTGCGAAGAGGATGTTAGGAGGTTGCAGGGTGACTTGGACAGGTTGAGCGAGTGGGCAGATGCAGTATAATGTAGATAAATGTGAGGTTATCCACTTTGGCGGCAAAAACAAGGAGGCAGATTATTTTCTCAATGGTGTCAGATTAGGTAAAGGGGAAGTGAAACGAGACCTCGTGTGTCCTTGTACACCAGTCACTGAAAGTAAGCGTGCAGATACAGGAGGCAGTGAAGAAAGCTAATGGCATGTTGGCCTTCGTAACGAGAGGATTTAAGTATAGGAACAGAGGTCCTTCCGCAGTTGTATAGGGCCCTGGTGAGACCACATCTGGAGTATTGTGTGCAGTTTTGGTCTCCTAATTTGAGGAAGGACGTCCTTGCTATTGAGGCAGTGCAGCGTAGGTTCGTGAGGTTAATCCCTGGGATGGCGGGACTCGTATGAGGAAAGATTGGAGAGACTGGGCTTGTATTCACTGGATTTTAGAAGTGTAGGAGCCATTTATGCTTAATTCAGTTATTGTCATTGTGTTATGGCTATGTTTTAATATTTCTAGTTTATGTCCTTTTTGCATGCTTATGGTTGTGACTTAATGCGTAATGGGGAGTGGCTAGATGGGAGGAGGCTAGCGTGTCGACAGAGGTTGTGGGTCAGTTTAGACTCGGAGGATGGTGAGCATACAGTTCTTTACCACACGCGCTCGTACCATACGCTTGTATCAGCTATATTTGTCAGAACCACACGGCAATAACTGCAAGATTTCTAAGATATTGTTTGAAGAAGAAACAGTTGATAAAGTATGGAAAGTGATGAATTACACGTTGATTTGTGCTACTTTAATAAAACCAATTAATTAAGAAAAGAAGTTTGGAAGATTCGTTTTGTCATATCAGGGTGCGACGTGTGCGTAAGCTATAACTACATTTCATCCCCGAGTAGTAATGGCTATCGAAGTAGGACTTTGAGATGGTATAGAAACTGCCATTACAAGAAGGATGAGCGAGGATCTTATAGAGACATATAAAATTATAAAAGGACTGGACACGCTAGATGCAGAAAAAATGTTCCCAATGTTGGGGGAGTCCAGAACCAGGGGCCACAGTCTAAAAGTAAAGGGGAGGCCATTTAAAACTGAGGTGAGAAGAAACCTTTTCACCCAGAGAGTTATGAATTTGTGGAATTCTCTGCCACTGAGCAGTGGAGGCCAATTCACTGGATGAATTTAAAAGAGAGTTAGATAGAGCTCTGGGGGCTAGTGGAATCAAGGGATATGGGGAGAAGGCAGGCACAGGTTACTGATTGTGCATGATCAGCCATGATCATAATGAATGGCGGTGCTGGCTTAAAGGGCCTAATGGCCTCCTTCTGCACCTATTTTCTATGTTTCTAAGTCAGGCAACTACACAATAAAAAAGCAATAATTTAACTGCATTTGCTACCCAACTTTTTCCCCAATGGCTATGCTTAGGTTTTTTGTCTCTGCTGTACCAATTAAGCTCAAATGTTGGCCCCTACAGCTACTCTGCAAAGTGGAGTGGTCTACAAGCAAAGACTAGACCTCAAAGAGTGGATCCTGAGTGAACTTACAGAAAGCCATGATTATCATGGCCTTTATGTAGCTTGCTGTTGTCAATGTCCTTTCAACCAGATGTAAAAGTCTCTGATGATCAGAGATATTTAAAATCATTCCACATAAATGTAAATAATTGAACAAATATTATTTGAAAACTAAAATATGGTTTTACTTAAAATACAAACATCTGATAATTAAAACATAAAGCTTAAAATAAAGTAGAAACACACCACCTACCTGTATTACCATTCAATCAATGTACCTGCAATTCAACCTGATGCTCTCCATGTGCTTCCAGATACTTCTGGGAAAGCAGCAGCATATACTGTGCTGGATGCAGTAATGTCCACAGCAGTGCTCAAATTATAATTTCTGCTCCCATTGCCGAGAGAAAATTAGGAAGAAATAAAAGATATGACACCAATGGATAGATTTATCATTACAGCTAAATATTTTTTTGAAATTATCATTACAGAAACAGAAATGATTTTACAGTGTTTGATTTGTCTTCTTTTATGCCTCTTATATTTGTGGACCGCTAAGACCAGTAAGAAATGGCAGTTCCAGCCAGTGAAAGTGGTAAGAGATTCTGAACACCATTCTTTTTAAGCTTAATGCCATAGAAAGAGCAGTGCGTGATGTAAATGGTGAGAACAGTGAGTGGATGATGAAAATGTGGGTCAGCATTTAGGAGATTTTGTCATTTAAATTAATGTATTGATTATCTGTGGTGTATATATTGCTTTGTGACTTACCTAACTGTTACCTTAAGATTGATGAGCAGTGATGTCACATGGTTAACTTAGCAACGCTATACACACCGATCAGTCAAAACATTATGACTTGATGATCCAAAACATTATGACCACCTGCCTAGTATGCTGTCGGTCCTCCGTGTGCTGCCCCATACGCAGCAGGGTGCTATGCACTGTGTATTGTGACACATTTCTCTCGTGACCACCATTAAAACTTTCTGTGACTTGTGCCACAGTGGACCTTCTGTCGGTTTGGACCAGACGGGATAGCCTTCGTTGGCCTCGCGCATCGATGAGCCTTGGGCGCCCTACGCTCTGTTGCCGGTTTGTGGTTTGTCCCTCAGTCAGTAGGTACTCACCACTGCTGACCTGGAGCACCCCACAAGCCTTGCCGTTTCAGAGATGCTCTTACCCAGTCATCTGGCCATAACAATTTGGCCCTTGTCAAAGTCGCTCAGGTTTTTACTCCTGTCCATTTCTCCTGCATCCAACACATCAACTTCAAGAACTAACTGTTCACTTGCTGCCTAATATATCCCACCCCTTGACAGGTGCCATTGTAACAAGATAATCAATGTTATTCACTTCACCTGTCAGTGCTCATAATGTTTTGGCTGATTGATGGATGTGCCCTGTTTTCAGTTTTTGTGTAAGAGTTGCTTGTCAAAATAAAGCAATATTCGCTTGATGATTCATGTCCAAGTGTGTTCTGTTATACTCCATATGCAGTTACATGTAGACTGAAATTACAATGACCAAAACAATGATTAGGTGTGTTGCTACAGTAAGACTGTAGGTTTGTGACAAGGTACGTAAAACAGCAACGTAAATCGCTCAATACTGAAAGAGGCGAAATAGGGACACTATATTGCTGAATCTCTCAAAGTGCAGGATGTAATCAATGGAGCATTATCAGTATTCACTATTAATATTCTCAATTTTCCTAACAAAAAGTATCATTTGATATATCTCCAGACTGTGTGAGACTGGATACAAGGAATATTTCTCCTAAAAGCCTAATTCAGTCTTTATGATTGGGTTGAAGTTATTTGTATGCTTGGCGCTAATGCATTCTATATATTGGGTCATATCGGAGAAGCAATCTCTGTGGAGGTCTGGAATGAGCAGCAGCCTCATGCTGGATGTTTACACAAGCAAAGAGCTTCACAGAGAAACAGCAAAATAACTCTACAGTTCTCAAATTAGGAAAGCCCTCGAGCTAGGCATCCAAAAAAACATTTACTGTTTCTGACTGCACCACATGCAAAGACATCCAAACTCGCCCACAGGTCAAATATGACCTGTGATGCCTCATGGATTGGTACACACAATATTCTACTTTGACAAGCCCCAATAGTTCATGGGTAGTTTGATCCGACATCACAAGTGAAGTGAGATTTGGCTAGAAATATGTCAGATGTTATATTGGGAGGAGTAGTTTTAGTCGATGACTGGGGGTGGTCAGGCAGGTGATGGGGATATTTGGGCAAACAATATCAGCTCTGAGGTGGTGGTGGTCTGGTGCTGGATCTGCAATAACAATGAAAATTTAGGAAAGTCACCTACCCGGAAGCCACGTCAACCCTAAGTTACTGGGAACCCGTTAATTAATGCTGAAACAAGCCTCAAAATTCCAGTTAAGACCAGCTGTAGTTTTTTCTATGTATCGATTAATCTTGTGTATATAATGTCAAACACGTGCTCTCTGACCCCAATCACCAAGGCACTATTCCCTGACTCTGAGCTGGCACGTAACCTTTGACCACTGGATCTGATCAGTGACCAAAGATCCCATAGTCCTCAGAGTCATGTGTACAAGGGTTATTCAGTTGTGCACAATATTGTGGGCTTTGGTTGCTACTGAAATTTTAAGAGACAGGCTCACAATAAAAACATATTTCCTGTACCACATCACAGCAGATCAATGTACTTCTGTTGTGGTGAAAAATGCCAATTTCCAGGTATTTACAAAATCCTTAGAAATACTCGGTCTACTTGGAATTGAATACTCTGGTAAGTTTCACAAGTGTCATTTCTAATCCTAGTCCCATCCTCTCTCCAACTCAACTCTGTTTTCATTACCAAGAAATTCAGGCAAGCAATTTTCCTGGAAGATCTTAGTGTTAAGCCCAATTCAGCCAACACTGACAACCTCCACATGAATCCAATTCTTGTTGGATAAGTTGATTTTCCCTTCCCTAACCCTGGAGCAGAAATCCAACTGTAGTGTTCCTACCACAGTTGGAGATGTAATTCTGGTAACCCCATGCAAAACAAAGATGAAGCTTTATGCCACATAAGTTAACTAGCTAATGTCACTCATTATACTTGGATCCACTGAATGCATTCAGTCACGCATTAGATGTTGGTCTGCGCTTTTTGATTTCTGTCTCCTATTGGTTTCTCCACCAAGTTCTTTTGTAGCTTCATGTATCTCACTCAGTTGGGGGTGTCTAATCTTCAGATATCTCTTTAACTACTGCCAATGGTGTGATCCAATCAGCTGACAGATTACCCTGATGGGCAGTGCATCCTGAAACCTCTGGAGTCAAAATCAGCACTACAACCATTAGAATTAATTAATTAGAAGATTTTAAAAGGATATTGCAAAAAGAGCAGGCACAAACACATTAGATAGAACCAAAAAAACAATGTTTATGCTGTTTGACAAAATTATATCATGTTAATGCTTATAACATTCCTCTATTAATACCACAATAGTTTTGCCTTCAGACTACATTTTACAATTAGACTTAGGATCCAACTCGCAATTATTGAAATTCCTTCTGTTTTGGAGCGATATATTTGACTGTCTATAAAGAGTTTATGTTCAGTCTGAGACTGAAAGAAAAATAATGTTAATTGTTCTTCATTTATTTTTTATGTTCTTGTTAATATTTTTTTGTGATTTGCTGGCCATAGCAATTAGGATTGTACTCGTTAGTCTTTATGAATAGTAGTAAGTTTACAAATATTGTTACAATTTATCAAATAGACAATTACAAACAATTGTAATCTTAATATTATGCAATTTAGAAGAGAAAATGTACCTAGAAATGATATTATAGACAATAGACAATAGGTGCAGGAGTAGGCCATTCAGCCCTTCGAGCCAGCACCGCCATTCAATGCGATCATGGCTGATCACTCTCAATCAGTACCCCGTTCCTGCCTTCTCCCCATACCCCCTCACTCCGCTATCCTTAAGAGCTCTATCCAGCTCTCTCTTGAAAGCATCCAACGAACTGGCCTCCACTGCCTTCTGAGGCAGAGAATTCCACACCTTCACCACTCTCTGACTGAATCTCTACCAATCTGAAATAGCCAACAAAATTAAGCTGATAAGTTTATTTAGGAAAATACCAATCTGAAATGTATTTGATGAGTCCTACTATCCTAAATATTTTATGCAATTTTGTTTAAAATTCTCATAGTCTTAATATGGTATATACCTGTTGATAAATAAAGTTGATATTACAGATGTGATGGCAATATTATGAGTTTTCAACCACCAAGAGCTTTCATGGATCATCTATGCACTTTGAAGTCTATTCAAAGTTTATAATTTAATATTGTTTTCTCCTTTCCTTTGCAGATTTCATCCATTTAATTCTCATATTGGATCACAGACATAAAGGTCCCTTCACTAATTCACACTGTGCTGCAATTACGCTGTCCCATCATCTAAAAATGTACTACCTTACCTATTTGCTGAGTTAACATTTGTATACAATTGGCAGTAAAATAATGAACATGGTATTCATAAATATTCCTCTTTCTGATAGATTTGAAATGCATTATGGTGCCATTTAGAACAAGGGATAGCTATTGATGAGGTTATTTGAATAAACTCCAAGCAATGTTAAGGTTTACTTTTCACAGTGCATTGTTCTACTGAACCATTAATTGTAGAAAATTGAGAGAAGAAACCAATTCAGTCAGATGACTTAAAATGGCAACAAGAAATGCAGCCATTACCATTACATGGAAAGCAAATTGGAAATTTTCAGTATCCATAAACATTATGAATGTAATAAAATCTATAATTTCTCTGTTAGTACATAACAATGGATACCCAGAATTATAAATAAGACACCAACTGTCTTATAGGTATTCCCCATTTTTCTTGGTACTTATTTTCTTGAATAGGGAGATTGCCCTGAAATACTGGAATAATCTTGCAAATTTTCTGTGAAAAAGGACAAATAAAAACAATAATAATATTTTGGGACAAATGACTAATTCAGTGTGCTTAAACATCACAATTATTATACATGCTCCAACATATTGACTGCTGCAGAATAGGCAAACACCATAATTCTCTGAATAATTACTTCCTACCATAGGTGCCTTGGGTGAGAGTTTCCTACCACAGTTCACAAGGTTTGTATTCGAAATCATTGAGTTCAGATAGGTTCAGTAAACTTGATTCAGAATTCAGACTTCAATACATGTGTTGAATCACAATCTGACCTCAAAAGAAGTTTGCTATGTTCTATTTGGCGCATAAACCAAAGGCATTCATGGGTTTGAATTCTCCCTTCGAAATTTTCCGCCATGAGCCTATGAAGGTGGCCAAATGCATTCCATTGCTATCACACCTGAGATAAACCCACTGAATATAGGTCTTGCTTGAACCAATGACACACTCTGGTTGCAGTGCGTGTCATCTACCAAAGATATAACAGTAACTTGCCAAATATTCTTTAAGAACAGCTCCAAAATCTGCATACAGCACCACCAAGGAAGACAAGAGCAGCAAGTGCATGGGAAGGCAGCAAGATTACCAACCAGTCAGGTGACATTCTGACTTTGGACATGTATTGCTTCATCTTTGCTGGGTAAATATCCTAGAAGCTCTAATCCTGAAACTCTCTGGGATTACCTTCACCAGAAGGGCTGTAAAGGTTGAAACTGAACATGTCCAACTCAAAGGCGATAAATACTAGTCACGCTAATAACAGCTAGAAACTTTGAAGAATTTCCTTTTATAATCAGTGTCAATTTTATTTGATATACATCCATAATATATCTGGGACATTCAACAAAATTAGTGACTTGGAATCTTTTGTCGAGAGGGCTGGACTGACACTCCAAATCACTTACGAGAACATGGAAGACCCGAACTTCTGAAGAGGTCTTTGCCACTGTCGTTCTGATTGTATTCCACCAGTAGACTCCTTTTACCAACGAGACCTGATATAAGTTCTGCAACTCTGTTCATTTCCTCCCCCTCCCTCCCCCCCTCTCCCCCCCCCCCCCCCCCCAGGGTTGCCAACTATTCCGTATTAACCGGGACATCCCTTGTCCCGTATTAGGCCCGGTGGGGGGGGAGCGCTGTAGCCCTGCTCATACCCGAGATCAACAGGCCCCAACGCCGCCGACGCGTTTGCAGATGCGGTGGCCATCTTATGTAAGTACCAGATCAACGGGGCCCCAACAGCGCATGCGTGGTTTTTTAAACTTTAAAATGTGAATAACTTTAAATATATAACACCAATTGGAATGAAACTTCATCCATTGCACCACAGGACGATGGTGAGTAATGTGAGCCTAAAATTGTCGTGCTATCCTGAACTGTTTTGGCTGTAGTTCAGGAACAAACAAACTGAAAAACCAACAAGATGAGGGTTTTAGTATATAGATTTCAGTAAACATGGGAGGATGGCTTAACCAGATGCCAAAATCATTTCTGGGAGAGGGAGAAGGGGTTTACCATTCACAGTGGGAAGTCATTGCATTATATTGTGCATCAACAATTAGATTCCGGCTTTGAAACTAGCTTCAAGTGACTGCAAATGGGATGACTGTGAGTATGATCAGTTCAATGAGATAGGCCAGGAATGGTCCACTGGCCTTTCTTGCACAATTTCGTTGAGTTACAGGCATTGTACAATGGGAAGTTATTAATTTTGTGACCAGTACTTTTAGGGTGTTGATATCTAAAAAAACAGTCATAGCCATAAACTTTATACATTCAGCTCTGCATAATTACAGTCCAAGAAATTAAGCAATCTCTCAGCATTCTGAAAGACATGGCTGCATTTGGATCTAAACAGTGTCAACATGCCAACAACGAGGATTAACTTTCATCTATAAACCAAATGTATTTATTTTTAGCATTTTATGAAAGATTCAGCAATCAAAGTTCAGAAATCAAAAAAGGACCAAAAAAGGCTGAAAACCCACTTTTTAATGAGAAAAAGAAAGCTAATGCAAAACAAGTTTAATTGGTAGGTTTTTTATTGCTATTTTGAATTTGCAGAAATATTTGAATCAAAAAGCAACAACAATCCATAAGGTTAACCTCTCAATTCAATGGTTGAGAATGAAGCCAAAGTCAATAGAGCAGCAAGGAATGGCATTGCTCAGCCACCTAATCAAACACAATATTTTTTTGATGTGACTGTCTAATCAGAAATACTTTTAGAACTGTATTTCAAACATCTTAAGGTTGCTTGATGATAAAGTGTTGCTGATGATCTTTGCAAAAGTAATGAATGACTGAAAACAGGTAAATGGAAACCGAATGGAGCTGAGAGTGACAGGTCAAATGTTCCGCTTTGTCAGGCAGAATACTTTCCTAGTAAAATAAACTATAATCAAAAACCAGCTGAGAATGGATATGATTCTAACTGCATTTTACTCTAATCAGCAACTGTCACACTGGTCTGGTCGTTATCACTTTTAGACTGTTTGACTCAAAAACGCTGAATCCAAACATATTTAATGCCCTCTGGTAATACAATTCTGAGATCTGAAAGGACCGTGAATGGTTGGGTGCTGGGGATCTGATGCCTGTTGAAGGTATATCTGTCCAAACTCATTAAGCCAACATAATGCAGATACCATTGCTACTAGATCATTATCAACATCCTCAAAGAGTCCAGATAGCTTTCTTCAATTAGTCAAAATGTTTGTAATCCTCATAGGAGTCCCTTACCACATGCTCAGAGAATGGTCATTGATAATGGAGGAGGCAGAGCAGCTGTTTCAGAAAATGAGGAGGACTTGGGGAAGCAGCAAAAGAAGATGAGAATTTGCAGAATCCCTTAATGTTTCCCTTCCAAGCTCTGTTGTGGTAGGTCATTACGCATTGAGATAAAATGGCTCCTACCTGGTGCTCCCTGCACAGTCTGAAAAAGGGTCCCAACCCAAAACCTCACCTATCCATGTTATCCAAAGATGCTGCCTGATCCACTGAGCTACTCCAGCACTTTTGTCTTTATTTTAGCTCCTACATGGTGGTCCTTACCCACCTTATACCCCTGCTCCCAAACAGAGCACCACTACCACATTTTTTTCAGAAACTAATCCAAGTCAATTTCTGATTAGCATTAAATGCACAGTCCTGATTTTGTCTTTATAAATGTTTGCATCTTCCCGAGTGTCAGCACATACTTTGTCAAGAACAAATGCACTCATTCTTCATCCTGAGTATATTGGTCATTTATTCCAATCATTCTAATTCACAGAAGTCAGGTATAGTTATGATCCAAGTACATAAACTTATTAATAGTGGTTGTAACATAAGCTGATAATATGCAAGCCAGCCATTTTATTCTTTAGTACGTTTTGTTCATTTGAGGCATTGTATTAGCAATGCGAAGCAAAGAACCAGAATACCAAGGAAATTTATGGTACAGAGGAGATCATTCGGTCCTATGTACCCATGTAGGGGTACCGCAAGGCTCGGTGCAGGGACCACGGCTATTTACAATATACATTAATGACTTGGATGAAGGGATTAAAAGTACCATTAGCAAATTTGCAGATGATACAAAGCTGGGTAGCAGTGTGAACTGTGAGGAAGATGCTATGAGGTTGCAGGGTGACTTGGACAGGTTGTGTGAGTGGGCGGATGCATGGCAGATGCAGTTTAATGTGGATAAGTGTGAGGTTATCCACTTTGGTGGTAAGAATAGGAAGGCAGATTATTATCTGAATGGTGTCAAGTTAGGAAAAGGGGACGTACAACGAGATCTGGGTGTCCTAGT
This sequence comes from Rhinoraja longicauda, assembly GCF_053455715.1. Classification (NCBI taxonomy): domain Eukaryota; kingdom Metazoa; phylum Chordata; class Chondrichthyes; order Rajiformes; family Arhynchobatidae; genus Rhinoraja; species Rhinoraja longicauda. The sequence continues at coordinate 13,739,366 of NC_135975.1, forward strand.
GCATCAGTCACTGAAAGGAAGCATGCAGGTACAGCAGGCAGTGAAGAAAGCCAATGGAATGTTGGCCTTCATAACAAGAGGAGTTGAGTATAGGAGCAAAGAGGTCCTTCTGCAATTGTATAGGGCCCTAATGAGACTGCACCAGGAGTACTGTGTGCAGTTTTGGTCTCCAAATTTGAGGAAGGATATTCTTGCTATTGAGGGCGTGCAGAGTAGGTTTACTAGGCTAATTCCCGGAATGGCGGGACTGTCATATGTTGAAAGACTGGAGCGGCTGGGCTTGTATACACTGGAATTTAGAAGGATGAGAGGGGATCTTATCGAAACATATAAGATTATTAAGGGGTTGGACACGTTAGAAGCAGGAAACATGTTCCCAATGTTGGGGGAGTCCAGAACCAGGGCCACAGTTTAAAAATAAGGGGTAGGTCATTTAGAACTGAGATGAGGAAAATCTTTTTCAGTCAGAGAGTTGTAAATCTGTGGAATTCTCTGCCTCAGAAGGCAGTGGAAGCCAATTCTCTCAATGGATTCAAGAGAGAGCTAGATAGAGCTCTTAAGGATAGCGGAGTCAGGGGGTATGGGGAGAAGGCAGGAACGGGGTACTGATTGAGAATGATCAGCCATGATCACATTGAATGGTGGTGCTGGCTCGAAGGGCCGAATGGCCTACTCCTGCACCTATTGTCTATTATCTATTGTAGCCCAAAACTATTTAGATTACTCCTACTTCTAAGCTCTCAACCAGTAACATTGTAGGCTCATCCAGTGCTTACGCAGCCTAGTTTTAAGAATGATGTGCAGTTTTGTCTCCAACACCTTTCCAATACTGTGTAGGAAAGAACTGCAGATGCTGGTTTAAAATCGAAGGGAGACACAAAATGCTGGAGTCTCAGTGGGACAGGTAACATCTCTGGAGAGAAGGAATGGGTGACATTTTGGGTCTGAAGAAGGGTTTCGACCCGAAACGTTACCCATTCTTATAGAAACATATAAAATTCTTAATGGGTTGGAGAGGCTGGATGCGGGAAGATTGTTCCCGATGTTGGGGAAGTCCAGAACTAGGGGTCACAGCTTAAGGATAAGGGGGAAGTCTTTTAGGACCGAGATGAGAAAACATTTCTTCACACAGAGAGTGGTGAGTCTGTGGAATTCTCTGCCACAGAAGGTAGTTGAGGCCAGTTCATTGGCTATATTTAAGAGGGAGTTAGATGTGGCCCTTGTGGCTAAAGGGATCAGGGGGTATGAAGAGAAGGCAGGTACAGGTTACTGAGCTGGATGATCAGCCATGATCATATTAAATGGCGGTGCAGGCTCGAAGGGCCAAATGGCCTTCTCCTGCACCTATTTTCTATGTTTCCTTCTCTCCAGAGATGCTGCCTGTCCTGCTCAGTTACCCTTCCAATACTGTTTGAAGGAAAAAGGAAGTGCTCAATCCCTCTCTATTCCAGCAATTAACTCAAATCAGTCCCATCAAACCAGCAATTAACTCAAATCAGTCCCAACAACTGGTGGTTGTTGGGAAGTAGCTATGCTTGAACCTGGAGGTCATGGTTTTCAGACTTTTCTCTGTTTTTTATGCCTTCCTCAAATGAACTATCTCTCGTTTCCCTGCATTCAATACTCTTTATCACTATTACACCCATCGAACTAATCCATTGATATTTTCCTGCAGCCAATAACCTTTTTTCTCACTCTCAACCACATTCACAATCATAGGCAAAGCTCTTAATCATGCTCCTTACAGAGCCACATTGCCCATAAATCTTCAGAAACTCAAATTCTTTTAACCATTATTCTGTGGCGACTCCTGAGAGTTAGGCCACTCCTTGGCCGAACCCTCAGCACTGAGATTGACAGGGTCTGGGACTGCCCAAACCACGGGTTTTCTCAGCAGGAGTTTTGTGGAGAGAGAGGAGAGTGAACATGGAGAGTGCGCTGGCAGCTTGTAGTGTTAATAAAGCATCCCGACTGGACTAACCTGGCATCTAGCCTTATTTTGGGCTGAATCGATCGCTCCCGCTACAACTCTTTGATTTGTCCAAGAACTTATTTTTAATCCAACTTGTCCCTTTCCCTTTTATTCCATAGTTTCTATTAATAATCAATGTGGCAGGAGGGATTTTGACAAAGGCATTCTGAAATCCTTACCGATTACATCAAATACACTATCCTCATCAACTCTCGTCATCTGTACAGAAAATTCAATTAAGTTTCTTTAACAAATCCACAATACCCATGATGAGCCTGTGATTCTCTAAATGCTGATTTATCCATTTACTGACTTTTTCTCCAGTAATGACCTTCACCACTTTGATGCTGACTGTTTTGTAGTTACTCAGTCTATACCCTTTCTACTCGTTAATAAATGTAGTATCAACTTAGTCATCCTTCTATCCTTCAGCATCATGGCTTTAAGAAAAGGATTAATGCAATTTCCTCTGTTGTTTCTTTTAAGAGCCTCAGATTTACTTTATCTGTGTCTGATAATTTACCCACTTTTAAAAGGTTGTTAATGTTAATATATCCTCTCAATCTCTCTGCTTATTGTTTCCAGTACCTCACAATCCTCCTCCTTACTGGCAATCTTCACACATCTTCCATGAAGGTAGTTGGGATGTATTAATTTACAGCTAATCATGGATGAATAATTTGTTTGTACTTACTGCAGATTATTTTGTTACCTATATTTTTCATGTAATCAGATAACTGAGCTATCCATAAGTCAGTCTGACTTATTTAACAGCTGATTTTACAGTCAGTATCTCATGCATTCAAGCATCATATACTGCACCACTATCTTTCAGATAGGATGTCTGCATTCTCAGATGGATGTAAATGTGCCACAGAACTACAAAGTAACAACAGTGAACAGTTTTTCACTGAATTCATTTCACCTAAGGAAAATTTGTCAAGAGAGTGATTAAATAAAATAAGTAATTCCTATTTGTAAAATGCAGCCCTGCATGTTATTAAAATTTAGGAACAAGAATATATCAATCAGCCCCTGAGGTCTGTTCCACATTCAACTAAATATAGCTGATTAAATATTTCAAATCCATTGATGTGCCTTTGATTTACATCGCTTCATAACCTAAACTAATAAAGATCTGTTTGTTTCAGAACTGAAAAGTTGCTGCTGCCTTTACCAACATGATCACATACAATTTCTTAATAAAATCAATATTCATAATTAAGACATTGAACTTTTATGGCAACTACTGGATAATTGCCTAGGAAAAAATGCTAAATGTAGAATAACTATTTAGAAGATGGTTTACCTCCCAGACTCTTCTATATACATCTTTGATTTGATGAACAAATTAAAATTGTATCACTCTGTCATTACAGAGAAACTGGACAGAAGCATTTTAAAAGCAGCATAATAACATTAATATATCTTCAAATTCTAGCCAAGGAAATTATAGATTTTTCTCTGTTAATATTTTAGCTTGTACATACAAGCTGAATCTGATATTATATCTGCCAATAAATGTTCTGGTCATTTTCTTGAACTGACATTGCAATAATGGCATCTCATCTGGAGAACAAAAGTTCACCATTTATCTCTTGGAAAGCTAATTAATTGAAATGAAATAAGTTTGTCAAAACTGCAGATGAGATCGAAATATGGTCCTTTCATAAAATTATTCTGTTTTACAAGTTTAGTTTAGTTTAGAGACACAGCGTGGAAACAGACCCTTCGGCCCGCCGAGTCCGTGTTGACCAGCATCTCCATACACTAACACTATCCTGCACACCAGGATTAGACAAAAGTCCAACAAAGTTAATCATGAGGTTTATAATAGATGCCTAACTAATTAACGAATACATGTATAACATGTGGAAAAGAGCATGAACAAAAAATAATTCGATTTGAAAACTATTAGTCTTTCATGTGTTTCTGAATTGCATAAGGGAGAAAAAGTTGGATAATTATAGCCCCATGCAGTCCGACAAAGTTACATCCTCATTGTCAGAACTATTGTCACATTTCTAGTGAAGTTGCAGTTGGGATTCCCAGGCATATGCTTATTATCATATTTCCTGTGCCTATTTATGAAAAAATGTGTAGATGCTTGAATATGGGTGGCTACACAAATCATTCTGATAATCACTACCTTAAATATTGGTAAAACCACCTGTTGCTGACACTTCAGCTTTGCTAAATTGGTAGGTCCAACACTGACCCAAACCTAGACTAATTAACTGAAGATGGACCTAAGCTGTATCCTTACTGTTCAATAGTAAGTTTAATTTTATCACCCTACATCCCCAGTGGTGCAAAGCATACTGTGGATAATCATAGTTAATGATCAAGTATACAGAATCATGCACTCATGCACACTGCACCAAGTGCTTCCTCTTAGTAAGCACAGCTTGCTGATGGGAGTACAAGAACATCAACAAAATCATCAACATACATAAGCAAATTACTTAGGATTCTGGAGATCTGATATAGAAACAGAATGTGCTGGAATGACTCATCAAATCAGACAGCAATAAATGTAATATTTCAGGCAGATAACCACTTATCAGAACTACAAATATTCATATCATGCAATTGGTTACACACTAAACATTTGGGGTTTCCCCTCTACTGCATTTAGACCTGATCACTTAATTCACCCAATATGTTGAGGCTCATCCTCTCTTTCTGGTTACGTTAGATATCTAAAATAATTCTGTATCCACAGCCATAAGTGAGGATTTATCAAATGACAATAACACTCTGATCCCTAGTTTTCATACAATTCCAATTAGGTTGCACTTTCGGTTACTTGAGTGACAGGATGTGCATCACACTATGTTGTAAAATTACAGTTCCAGTGAGCTTGCTGATATAATAAGCAAGGCATTATGGAGCTCTTCCTGCACCAGCTGAGACAGATTCACATTTATCTCATTCCTTCTTGTAATTTTTTTTCTGCTGCTAAACACCACCTGTCACAAAGCCAGGAAGACATGATAAATTCAGCATTGTTTGGAGAGCAACAAATATTCAAAGAAATTATCATGTTTAAAAAATACCTGAACTTAAGAAAAAGCATTGATTACTGCTTGATTTAATGAAAAGTGATGTGCTATCACTTGAAGCAGGGAGAAGAAATTAATCTATTTCTGCCCAGACATCTGAATTGAACTGCTTATTTGTACATATCTGTTTCCAAATTCCCCACATACATCATCTGAAACAAGAATAGCAGGAATATTCATCACAATGGGACCCGCCTGAGTGACAGGAGTGGCGCCCAATTGGCGCTGGGGGGGCGGGCACTGAGCCGACAAGCTGCAGTTGACTTTAATAAATGCGTACCCCCCCACCCCCCCCCCCCGGGAGGACCACCACCCGTCCCAGCGTGCCCCGCGCCTGACCTTCCACCCGTGGTGCAGCACGGCGGCAGAGGTTCCAGTAAGATGGCCCTCGTCGCCTTTCCCTGCCGTTGTACTGCTCTTCCACATCCTCGTTTGTTTCTCCTATGATAATCACACTCTCCAAATGTGATAATTAAAGGATCTTTAGTATCAAGCTATGGTGAATTTATTTTCAGATGCACCGGATTGACGGCAAACCACACAATCCCTGAAGACAGCAAAGCATTGGATATAAATATGCCTCAAAACTACATGCAAATACAGCTTTTTTTGATCAGGCTCATTAACACCCAGTAAAATGCATTTTCCCAGCAAACACGCTCCATCTCATTATATTTATCATTCTTACACTTCGTGTCAATTTCTGGCAAGACTAGTTTAATTCTTTTGATCCCTTAACTGCATGTATAGTGTAATTTAAATGATCATGGCACAACTTTTGTATTTTACTGGCTTATAATATTTCTCACAATCGTAAGTACACCTCAGTGTAAGCAGACATTGATAATTCACCACTCCCTTTAATTAGTCAACACAATCTTTGGTTTAGTGAGGAAAAGGATATTTGGAAATCAGACTTCAAACATTGCACAAAAGTCTTGGTCAACCATAATGCAGTAGCCCCTACCCTGCTTAATGCCTCTGAGATCTGGAGCTTAAATTCATTGTGAAGATACCACCAGCTATTTCTCCACAAAATCATACCAATTTATAAGTAAATGTGAATCAACATCAGTGTTTTTCACCCAGGCCAATATCCTCAGTGTTAAAGAAATTATAATACTCAGTCATCTATGTAGTACAGACCATACATGACATTAGATTTTTATTCAGAATTTCTATTCCTAAGAGAGGAACCAAGGTAACGTTTCAAGAGCTCCTTGGAAACATGCAATTTTTTCCAATCAATCCTGGGAATCCTTGGGCCACGATCACTCAAAATTGAGGAACATTTGGGATGACATTGAGAACCTCAAGTCTACGTATCAAGAAAACACAAGCCCAGTGTAAATAGCTGAAGGACATAACCCCTTACAAACTTTCTCTACATCCGTTCCATTCCAGTATCTCCTGCTGACTGTGGAAGTTTGCAGTTCCCACACTGGTCTTTGCAGTCATTTCCAAATCAAAAGAGTGGAATGGAAACATCTCATTCTCCATCCCACGGTGCTGCTCAAAAATAAGTACACTCAAAAAAAGCTGCTCTATATTTCCATGGCTTTGCAATCTGGATTATTACAAGGACAATGCTTTAGTTTAATGCATAAGCATTTTATTCCATTATAATAGGAATTGCAATGAATTTCACCCTGTTTTTTCAAAAGTGACAAGAGGTTTTGATTAGGAACCATCCTATGACCAATTGCAAATGTGCTACATAAGGACAAAGAAACAGTCGATAATTGAAGATAACATAAGATGGAAATAGAGAAATGTGGGCCACTGAGTGCCAACTCTCCACACCAAAATACACCTTCTAAAAATCAAGTGATATCCAATCAAACATCTAAAAAGTCCAAAAATAATCAGATTCCTGCCCTTTTCCCCTCAAAACAAGGTAAATGAGCACAATTTATCCTAATCTTACCACTAATGCCTACAGCTACAGTAGGAAGATTACTTTTTCATCATTTCAACAACATAGGAACTGAAGAAGGGTCTCGACCCGAAATGTCACCCATTCCTTCTCTCCAGGGATGCTGCCTGTCCCACTGTTACTCCAGCTTTTTGTGTCCATCTTCGGTTTAAACCAGCATCTGCACTTCCTTCCTGCACATAGGAACTACTCTAGTCCATGAAGTGTAAAACAGAGCAGCGGAAGAACTCAGCAGGAAAATTAACATCTATGAAGGAAAACCTTTCAGTTAAAACCTTGCAACAGGACTGCGAGGAAAGATTGCTAAAATATAGAAGTATGAGGGAGTGGTGGGACATGGGCTGATAGGTGGAACCAAATGATTTTGGGTGAAGTGAGAAGAAAGATGGGCAATTGGAACCAGATGGGTAGGGGCAAAAGATGGGAAAGGTGGGCAAAGGGAGAAGAAACCTAGGTGGATAGGTAAAGACCTAAGCATTCTGTTTTGTGTTCCAGGATCCATCCTTTCCTGTCCTCTATTTCATGGAGCATCTGATTATCACATGAAGGGCCTGACAGTCACAACCAATCAAGCAAGGTTGCAGTGTTTGTTTGAAAGTTCTTGTGAAGGGGTATTCTATCAGATGACTTCAATATTGTCCATCATCTCTTTTTTCTAGCAGACCAAGGCCTGACTGACATGGAATCAAACTTTTATTATGTGTAAAACCAGGCAAAATCTTTTTTACAGGGGTTAAATTGTGCGGCACAATCCACCTCTGAAAGGAACCTCCAGTTTGGCCAAACTCCATGCTTCAAAATGTAACAGATTGTGTCATCTTGCTACATACCATTACTTCACACAACAAACTAATAAATATGGACAGAGAATGTGGAAGCGAGAAGAAGATAGCTGGTTTTGAGATAGAAAGCAGGAGGAGTAAAGAGTGGAAGAGGTGAGTGGTGATGTCCCACAAGAGTCTGTACTGTGATCACTGATGTTTCATTCTCTGATGCTCATTTCAATGTTCTTACACCAATTATCTCCTAGGACTTTAGTCTCTCTACCAACCTCACCATCACTTCCATATTCAACCCTCTAACACAGTCCAATTACTTGACTTATTCGATCAACTCTACAAAAGAATAGCAGAGGGAAGACTTTGTGTGCAAGGATCATTCCGTCTTATCTTGGGTCTGTGTTTGACAGAATTTAGCTTCAAGGGCCTGACCTAGACCCTCCACTTTACCAGTATTACCTGTATTTCATGGAACATTTTCTTCCGGGTCAATGATTTTTCAGCAGAATTTTTGATCGGTATGTCATCAAAATTCAATCTGAAGAATTGACTTTTAATTTAATTTGCATTTAATTGAAAATGAAGCACCATTCTGATGAAAGGTCATTGATCTCTTGCTCTCTCTGACAATATCTCACTTGCACAATTTTTCCAGCATTTTCTGATTTATTATAGAAACCTAGGTAACAGATTTTTTATTCAATGGAAACATAATAAACCTAAGGCTGTTTTGTACGTAATGTGACGATTTAATGATTCCCTACAGAAGGATCATCTTGAAGCCAGTTTGATCAGGAAAGTGAGATTTACAATTGATTGGAATATGTGAATTTGAATGACCTTCTTAAAGCAATCAGAAAAATAAAGCAGAGCTCCATTGTAATCTGGGTAATCTTTTAAATCTTTTTTTAAGGAGATTCATCAATGATGCTTTGTTTCAAGTTGAAAGCAAGTATGATTGTAATTGTTATTTTATATCAGTCTGTCTATAAATAAATTTCTGTGTAACCAATAAATCCTTTGACATAATTGGCATAATTAGCATCTAGAACAATGACATTAACTGGGAAAATCTGCTTGAATAGATCATTGATTCTGACAGAATTAAGAATCTAAATTAACATGCACAGTTGAAGCATGTTTGAAATTGTTAAGTTGTCCCTCTAACCATCTCCAGCTGCTAATTCCTCACAGCCAGTTCTTTGATTAATGCCACTTATTAACAGGTTGCTGTTGATAATATCATCTGAACAGAATAGAGTTCCTTTCTATGCTTTAACAACAATACACGATATACAATCAGATCTGCAACCCACAATTTTAATAGTAAATGGACTCCCTACTTAAAGTCCATCATGAAAGATTTTAGAGGAAAATGGAAGTGTGCAAAAGCAGAACCTCAAGTACATACAATTAAATTGAAAAAAAGTCTAAAAATCTTATGTGCCTTCATTATTTTTTCATGCATCGATTAAGCTGTCTGCGGGTGGTGGGAAGAGCAAACTCTTGATTTCAGTCTCACTCCAGCTTTTGACAGTGTGAATATCAAAGCCAGAACTTAATTCTTTAGTTCTGATACCTTGAGATCATTTACACAGTTAAGCTTTCTACATGTTGAAAGCAACATCCTATTGGTAGGATGGCAACATCGAGCAGCTTAATATATTTACGAAGAATACTATACGTTTGATCATGTACATTTACTCCCAAATGATATATTTTAGAATTTTCTGTGTTATTTCATTGGTGTAGATAATTTTAGAGTTTTGTACTGCCTGACAGAACATCTGCGACTCAACATAAAAAAATAAATAGAACTTCAGTCTCATCAGTAAAACATTCAGGACAAGAGATGAAAGCTGGAAATATTATTTCCTGGATAAATAACCAAGGCTAGACAGTGAACAGTAATCACTTCAGGATTTATATCTCTACAAACACAACCCTCCACCAGTCAACCATTAAATTGGATACTGACTTGTGCATTGTGAATTCTACCTTCCAGGGTTAAGAGGAAACCAATAGCATTGCTCTCACCTGAATAGAATTGCTTCCCCTACATAAAAGGAATTTAAAGAAAATAGATTTTTGATTTAAATGGGTTTGGTGACTCAAAATCAACCCATCTTAAAAAAAACAGACCGCTGTCATAAAAGACTGACATCTGATGAATCCCTCTTGCTCTCAAGTCTCTTTAGCCAGCAGCAAAAAATGATTACGTGATCTAAATGCATCACAATAAGCTGCTTTATTGTTCCATGATTAAGTTATGAAGCAATGTCCATTTTTTCTATTTCTCTGGCTTTTATCTTTTGGTGTGCACTGTACAGACGGATGAGATAAAGGTGCTTAAAATGATAAATTGTCTAGTAGGAGTAGGTAGAGGGAAGTTCATTCCATTGGCAGAAGGGTCAAGAATGAGAGGACATAGATTTTACGGACCAACTCGATCGTCCTTGCTGACCACGATACCAATCTAAAATAATCAATTTGCATGGATTAGGACACATCCCTCTGCTCTTTTCCTTTATAAGTACCTGTCCAACTGTGCACCAATTCAAAGAGGGCTAAGTTAAGAGTGGTGATCAAATATTTGTTTCAAAGAAGTGGGTTTTAAGGAGGATCTTCAAGATGCATAATGTGATAAAGGAAGGAAATAGCTGGTATACATTACCTGCATATCCATTTGCCTATCTAAAAGTCTCTTAAACACCATTATTATACCTGCTTCCACCATCACCTGGGGCAGCAGATTCCCTTCTTAGTCTTTTTCTTTTCTCAGTTTTGTAGAATTCATGTGTAATTTATGTATAATTTAGGGGGTTTTTGGTTGCCTGAGCAGACATGCCTGTGATACGATATGATACAATAGAATTTTATTTATCCCAGGAGGAAAATTGATCTGCCAACAGTCATAAAACACAAAAATACATAAAACATGAAATCAACGTGACAAGTGCAAAGGATTGGGGATGTGCAAAGATTTGGGTGGGGGAGGGGGAAGTCAGTCTACCCCACAACAGAAGGGGCAGGAGTTGTACAATTTGATAGCCACAGGGAAGAAGGATCTCCTGCGGCGTTCTGTACTACATCTTGGTGGAACCAGTCTGTTGCTGAAGGTACTCCTCAGGTTGACCAGTGTGTCATGGAGGGAGTGAGCTGTATTGTTCAAGATGCTCCACAGTTCAAGGAGCATCCTCCCCTCCAAGACCACCTCCCATGAATCCAACTCCGCTCCCAGGACAGAACCAGCCTTCCTGATGATTTTGTTAATCCTATTGGCATCCGCGGCCTTCGCCCTGCTGTCCCAGCACACGACAGCGAAGAAGATGGCACTGGCTACCACCGATTGGAAGAACATCTGCAGCATCTTACTGCAGATGTTGAAGGAGCAGAGCCTTTTCGAAAAGTACAGCCGGCTCTGTCCCTTCTTGTACAGAGCCTCGGCATTCCTGGACCAGTCCAGTTTACTGTCCAGGTACACTCCAAGGTATTTGTAGTCCCTAGTAAACTGCACATCCATACCATTGATGGAGACAGGGGTGTTCCTCTCCTCCTAAAGTCCGCCACTAACTCCTTAGTCTTGTCAGCGTTGAGCTGCAGGTGATTCAGCCCAAACCACTCAACAAAGTCGTTTACTACACCTCTGTATTCAGCTTCCCTCCCCCCTCTGATGCAGCCCACAATTCCAGAACTCTGCACATCAAGTTATGTTCATTCGGAACATAACTGTGCACATCAAGTTATCTAGCACACCTGTGCTACTGCAAGCATGATACTCGTAGTACCTGTACCTCAATATACCTGTGAATATGCCAATAAACTCCACATGACTTGGATCAGTCTACAATCCAGAACCTTAAAGTCCATTTGGAAAACAGCTTCCACCGTGCCTTTATTAATCTCCTTGGTTACCTCCACAAAAAAACTCTGATTTATGAGACAAAACTATGCTGATTCCACCTAATCAGTCCTTGTCTTTCCGAATGAACATAACTCTTATCCCTCAGAATCTTCTCTAATAATTGCCACAATACTTATGTAAGGCTTACTGGCCACTGCTCTTTTTGGACAAGGGAACAACATTAGCTATTCTCTAGTTTTCTGGTTCCTTATTGGTGGCTAAAATGATGCAAAAATCCCAGTCTAATCAGAATCCATTTACACAAACAATAAAAGGAAACAATTTTACCATTTTTACAGCATCCTTATTGATTGGTAACTTGCAGGACAGCCAAAGTAAGTTGACCATGTAAACGCCACTTAAAGTTCAGAGTTGCTCTCACTTCTACGGTCCTCAAACAATTGGGTAAGTCAATCAGAGCAGACCTTGACTCATAGCTTACAATGGAAAGATGGCCACAGGTGAAAAGATATCAAGTTACTTATAAGCATGACAATGGGTGGTGTATTGTCCATTTGCACGGTCAAGAATTTTCAGAGATGGAACATTTGAAACTTTCTGCTGGCGTTCCTAATTACTTGCTCTACCTACATATGAGCAAAACATGTACTATGCACCTCAGAGTCCTGCAGTCTCTCATTCAAAGGATTTCAAATGTTCCTGTTTGGGAAACGGATCCTGATCACTTGATCAGTAATGGGAAGGCAGTGGAGGCCAATTATCTGAATGCATTCAAGAGAGAGCTAGGTAAAGCTCTTAAGGATAGCAGAGTAAGGGGGTAGGAGGAGAAGGCAGGAACGGGGTACTGATTGAGAATGATCAGCCATGATCACATTGAATGGTGGTGCTGGCTCAAAGGGCCAAATGGCCTACTCCTGCACCTATTGTAGATTGTCTATTGAATATAGGATCTATTCCCTTCAGGTAGGACAAGTTGACAGTGACACTAATAAACTTTTCTGTTATTCTTCTATGGCTAACATTCCATTTTGAGCTACTAACAAGAATGAAGTTAGAGTCTGCTTTGACAGAGTTACAGAGTTGTAGTTATATAGCGTAAAAACAGGTCCTTCAGGCTGTTTAGTCCATGCCAACTAAGATGCCTCTGAAATAGTCCTATTTTCCTGAAATTTGCCCCATAATCCTTCTGATCCATGTAACTGTCCAGATATTTCTTAGATGTCATGGTAGCTAGCTCTATTACTGCTTCTGGCAGCTTCATCCATACAGGTATTACCCTCTATGGAAAAAACTTGCACCTGAGGTCTCGTTTAAATCGCTCTCTTCTCACCTTAAACCTCTGCCCTCTAGTTTTAGACATCTCTAGCTTCGGAGGAAGTTTGTGACTGTCTACCCAATTTATGTTCCTCATGCTTTTATAATCATCTTTAAGGGCATATTGACCATGGGGATTTTGTTTTCTTCATTCATTTTCTGCCAGTTTTCAAACTGTGCACTCTATCTGTTAGGTCTCCCCAGTTACATTTCAAGTAGAAATTTATTTTCCCAAATACACTTAAAAAATAATATTTAAATAAAAAAATGTTTTCCCATTTCATGATTTCTTAACGATTATAGACATTGGACTATTTTACCAATGGCAAACGTTTTAATAAGCTGTTTTATTGATAAATGTAATTATGGCTCCCTTATAAATCTGTCAATTATAATGAAAATAAAATCACCACATTAGCAATCAACATGTTAGAACAAGAAAACCTGAAGCACTCAATGGGGAAAATGTAATAAGTACAGCATTACTGCTTGCCAATTGGACCTTATTGCATCATTTATTGCAGAGGTCTTACACTGGTGCTGCCCCCAGACTTCTCCCTTGCTGTAAATTTGAAATATTAGCTTTGCAGATCTCGCCCGGGATGAGGTGTTCCACACTAGGGCATCAGAGATGTCCTTATTCTTCGGGAAACGGGGCTTCCCCTCTTCCATTATAGATGAGGCTCTCACTAGGGTCTCTTCTACATCCCGCAGCTCCGCTCTTGCTCCCCCTCCCCCCACTCGTAACAAGGACAGAATCCCCCTCGTTCTCATCTTCCACCCCACCAGCCAGCGTATCCAACAAATCATCCGCCAACATTTGTCACCTACAACGGGACCCCACCACTGGCCATATCTTCCCATCCCCTCCCCTTTCTGCGTTCTGCAGAGACTGTTCCCTCCGTAACTCCCTGGTCCACTCGTCCCTTCCTACCCAAACCACCCCATCCCCGGGCACTTTCCCCTGCAACCGCACGAGATGCAACACCTGTCCCTTTACCTCCCCCCTCAACTCCATCCAAGGACCCAAACAGTCTTTCCAGGTGAGACAGAGGTTCACCGGCACCTCCTCCAACCTCATCTATTGCATCCACTGCTCCAGATGTCAACTTATTTACATCGGCGAAACCAAACGCAGGCTCGGCGATCGCTTCGTTCAACACCTGCACTCAGTCCGCATTAACCAATCTGATCTCTTGATAACCAATCAAGACTGAGCACTTCAACTCCCCCTCCCATTCCCAGTCTGACCTTTCTGTCATGGGCCTCTTCCAGTGCCATAGTGAGTCCCATCGGAAATTGGAGGAACAGCACCTCATATTTCGCCTGGGCAGCTTGCAGCCCAGTGGTACTTCTCCAACTTTAGATAGTTCCTCTGTCCCTCTCTTCCCCTCCCCCTTCCCAGATCTCCCACTGTCTTCCTGTCTCCATCTATATCCTTCCTTTGTCCCGCCCCCCTGACATCAGTCTGTAGAAGGGTCTCGACCCGAAACGTCACCCATTCCTTCTCTCCTGAGATGCTGCCTGACCTGCTGAATTACTCCAGCATTTTGTGAATAAATATCTTCTGGAATACAAGTACATACAATGAGTATACTGCATGCCCGAGATTTTAGTGCAACAAATGTAATCTTTTATAGACACAAAATGCTGGCGTAATTCAGCGGAACAGGCAGCATCTCTGTACAGAAGGAATGGATGACGTTTCGGGTCAAGACCTTTCTTCAGACTCAAGTAATCTTTTTGTACGTATTGAAGGAACCAATGTGGCAGAAAGGAATGTAATGTTTCTCAAAATAATTTCTGACCAGCAGCTGCACTAAGTTAAGCGTGAAGTTATAACATTTATCAGACTAACATGAAATTAATTTTCCCTCCATTTGGAACAGGGCCTGCATTACAACAACAAATCTTCTGAGATATGAACATTCCAATATTTCATATTAAGAGACATAGATTTTTGCTGGTATGCCATTTCACAGTACAGAACAATATAGTTAAATGCAGGAATAGACTGATTCATCCCAATGTCAGTTCTGACAAGAATAAATCATGACTGAACTCTTTCGTTCAGTGATAGAAGCAATATCCTCTCGCGGGCGGTATTAAAATAACAGTTAGAAGCAGAGTAAAAACTGGTCTTTCTGCAAATCTGGAAACTGTCAGTAATTAACTACAATGGAAATGTCAATAGAGCCCAATTTAAAACATATCTCAAACAGACTGATTCAGACTACAGATCAATTACAACATATTGCAAAGCAATGAAGTGCTGTGTGGTTGATTGATTAAATGTGCAACTACAGTAAAAGTATCTGACCTGAACAGATGATGTAGCTCAAGCAAATATATGTATTTATGTTGATATGCCAAAGCCAACTATCTGTACATGTAGAACAGCAGATGTAAATTATGTCATTGTGTTCTGTCCCTTAAGTTTCAACAAAATATAAACTGATATATTCAAAGCATCAACATATTTTGTACATCACCCAAGACATTTGACCAACAAGTGTGTACATGCAATGTGAGTGGTATTTTGATAACAAGATGGTATCTATTATGTCCAAACACACTTGCAATTTTGCACTATCCTAATCATACTGTAATCACAAGTGGAGTTACATGAAAACCCTACATATTGTGGTCTGTTGATGTGATTTATCCAAATTTCGTTTAATTTAGAGATACAGTATGGAAAAAGGCTCTTCGGCCAAGTCCATGCCAACCATCAATCACCTGTTCACACTAGTTCTATTCTACACACAACTTACAGAAGTTAATTAACCTATAAACCTGCACATTTTTGGGACGTTGGAGAAAACCAGAGCACCCGAAGGAAACCCACGCTGTCACAGGGAGAACGTACAAACTCCGTACTGACAGCACCCATAGTCAGGATCAAACTCAGGTCTCTGGTGCTGTAAGGCAGCAACTTTACAGCTACGCCACTGTGCTGCCCCAAATCACCACTGTGGTGTCCTAACTTGCATCAATTACTATTTAACCATCACCCTAATTCCAGTTTAATTCCAGTTAAGTAAACACATGTCTTTAAAATTCTCATCCTTGTTTTCAAACCCCTCCTTGGCTTGGCAATTCCCCATTCCACCTCAATAGATATAGAGTCTGTAAAGAGCAAATTTTTCCAATCATCATTTTCCCACATGCTGTATTCCAAGGAGATCGTCCACTACTAAATTCATTCCTAGGATAAGCTCCACAAGGTTTCCAAGTCAGCAATAAGTCCTTCAGCACCACACCACGTGGACAGTAGCAATTGAAAATTAATAAAAGCATTTATGACTTGTAGAATCATGGCAACAATCAGTTGAGAATAATAAACAACTAGCATATAGGTAGCTTATGATCCCTTTATCATCACTGGATGGTGAGGAAAAGGGTGGGCTTCTTTCTGCAGCTTGATATGTTCAGCCGATATTAAGAATGAGAAGCATTGAGTGCTGATATCATAGCCTTTCTGATCATCGCACTTCCAGCAAGTGTTCATTGTAAACAGTCTATCTCCAAGATCACACATGCCATGATTCACACCATAAAAACACACTGTGAATGTCATTTTGAATCTCTAAGAACAAAAGTAATACCCAAACAATGGGCACAGACAATTCCAATATTTTTCCAGGAATCTGTACACAGACCTGTGTAATTCATTGCTTCCGAATGAACTCTAATTGAACATTCAAGAAGAGATCGTACTCGTTAATGAATGCTTTGTTTTCCATATAAAATAGGCAGCGATATGTGTGCAGACAATGATAATCTTGATTGTTGCTTGCTAATCCAACAAGCCCTAGGGTCCTTTCCACTTGATCACCTATCCATTGGAAACATTAGATAATTCAAAAACCACATATGTGAGTTTGCTGATATAGTAGTGGACAGTAAATTGACTGACGTTGTTAATGTCACTTCTTACAAAGTGTCCTCGAGTGTAGAATCTGATGGTATGATGTGCCTAAACCACTGCAATGATTAACATGGCTCTGAGGCACTCTCTCTACAGGAGCAGAACTACCAGAAATACTACTCTTCGCTGAAGTTAAAACAGGCCAAATGGTGTGAGGCCCTATGCATCTTCCTCTCTTGGTCCCTTTGTTCCAACCACAGCATAAACTCTCTGCTCTCTTTTTGCTGCTGTTCCTCTGCATTCTTTAGCTACAGTGGTGGATCAACCAAGCTGTCCATTTCTCACCAACCAACTCTGGAGATTCTCTTCACGCTTCAGTTCCATCAAGTTTTATGAACATATACAAGCAGTAGCCATCTAAGAAGATCGATTCATGAATTAACTTACTGCTGATGTGACTGTGTTAAACGTCACATAACTACTATTAATGCTAAAAAAATTAGTGTAATTGGGATCCTACACCGGACCTTGGGGAAAAAAGTTTTCAATAACTGAAGAACATATATTTTAATATTCTAAAAAGAGCTGCTGGTTAAATAATTTGTACCATAGGTTATTTACCATATTAAAGGCACAATATAAATATAAAAATAATTTGCTGTATGATAACTAGACAACATTGTCATGTTTGAAATCAAAAGCAATAAAAATCTATCCTGAGTGGCCAGGACCTTCACAATGAATAGTAGAGTCCTGGGGAGTGTTGTGGAGCAGAAGGATCTTGGACACAGGTACAAAGTTCTCTGAAGGAGGCATCACAGGCAGTTACGGTGGTTAAGAAGGCTTTTGGTACATTGACAATACTCAGTCAGGGTACTGAGTATTGTAATTGGGATAGACACAAAAAGCTGGAGTAATTCAGATCTGAAGAAGGGTCTCAACCTAAAACGTCACCCATTCCTTCTCTCCAGAGATGCTGCCTGTCCCACTGAGTTACTACAGCTTTTTGTGTCTATCTTCGGTATAAACCAGCATCTGCAGTTCCTTCTTACACATTGTAAATGGGATGTTATGTTACAGTTATAACACACTGATGAAGCCGCATTTGGAGTTTTGTCTTCAGTTTTAGTCACCCTGCGAGAGGAAGGATGTCATTATGCTGGAAAGAATTCAGAAAAGAATTACAAAGATATTGTCAGGACTCAAGAGCCTGAGCTGTAGAGAGAGCTTGAGCTGGCTAGGACTTTATTCCTTGGAGCGCAGGAGGCTGAGGTTTGATCTTACAGAGGTATATAAGATAATGATGAGGATAGATAGGGTGAAAGCACAGAGTAGGGGAATCAAGAACCAAAGAACATAGGTTTAAGGTGAGAAGGGAAATATTTAATAGGAACCTGAGGGGCAACCTTTTCAGACAGGGGGTGGTGGATATATGGAACGAGCTGCTAGAGGAGGTAGATGAAACAAGGACTATAACAATATTTAAAAGACATTTGGACAGGTGCATAGATAAGAAAGTTTAGAGGAATATAGGCTAAATACTGGCAGGGACTAGCATATAGTGCATTCAGAAAGTAGTCAGACCCCTTCACCTTTTCCACATTTTGTTACGTTACAGCCTTATTTTAAAATGAATTAAATTATTTTTTTTTGTCATCAATCTACACACAATACTCCATAATAAAAAAGTGAAAACAGGCGTTTAGAAATTTTTGAAAAGTAATTAAAAAGAAATAACTGAAATATCACATTTATATAAGTATTCAGACCCTTTGCTTTGACACTCAAAATTGAGCTTAGGTTCATCCTGTTTCCATTGATTATCCTTGAGATGTTTCTACAACTTGATTGGAGTCCACCAGTGGTAAATTAAATTGATTGGACATGATTTGAAAAGGCACACACCTGTCTATCTAAGGTCCCACAGTTGACAGTGCATGTCAGAGCAAAACCAAGCCATGAAGACAAAGGAATTGTCCGTAGACCTCCGAGACAGGATTGTGTCGAGACACAGATCTGGGGAAGGGTATAAAACAATTTCTGCAGCATTGCAGGTCCCAAAGAGCACAGTGGCCTCCATCATTCTTAAATGGAAAAACTTTGGAACCACCAGGACTCTTCATAGAGCTGGCCGCCCGGCCAAACTGAGCAATCACGGAAGAAGCACCTTGCTCAGGGAGGTGAGCAAGAACCTGATGGTCACTCTGACAGAGCTCCAGAGTTCCTCTGTGAAGATGGGAGAACCTTCCAGAAGGACAACTATATCTGCAGCACTCCACCAATCAGGCCTTTACGGTAGAATGGCCAGACAGAAGCCACTCCTCAGTAAAAGGCGCATGACAGCCCACCTGGCGTTTGCCAAAAGGCACCTAAAGGAGTCTCAGACCATGAGAAACAAGATTCTTTGGTTTGATGAGAACCAAGATTGAACTCTTTGGCCTGAATGCCAAGCGTTACGTCTGATCACCTGGCCAATACTATACCTGTGGTGAAGCATGGTGGTGGCAGCATCATGTTGTGGGGATGTTTTTCAGCGGCAGGAACTGGGAGACTAGTTAGGATCGAGGGAAAGATGAACGGAGTAAAATACAGAAAGATCCTTGATGAAAACCTGCTCCAGAGTGTTCTGGAACTCAGACTGGGGTGGAGGTTCACCTTCCAACAGGACAACGACCCTAAGCACACAGCCAAGACAATACAGGAGTGGCTTCGTGACAAGTCTGTGAATGTCCTTGAGTGGCCCAGCCAGAGCCCGGACTTGAATCTGATCGAACATCTCTGGAGGGACCTGAAAATAGCTGTGCATCGACGCTCTCCTTCCAACCTGACAGAGCTTGAGAGGATCTGCAAAGAAGAATGGGAGAAACTACCCAAATACAGGTGTGCCAAGATTGTAGCATCATACCCAAGAAGACTTGAGGCTGTAATCGCTGCCAAAGGTGCCTCAACAAAGCACTGAGTAAAGGGTCTGAATATCTATGTAAATGTGATATTTCAGTTATCTCTTTTTAATTACTTTGCAAAAAATTTTAAACACCTGTTTTCACTTTTTTATTGTGGGGAATTGTGTGTAGATTGATGAGTTAAAAAAAAGAATTTAATCCATTTCAAAATAAGGCTGTAACGTAACAAAATGTGGAAAAAGTGAAGGGGTCTGAATACTTTCTGAATTCATTGTAGATGGGGTATTTTGGTCAGCACGGACAAGGTGGGTCGAAGGGCTTGTTTCCGAGATGTGTGACTCTATGAGTGAAAATGTTCTATTAGTGGTTGCACGATTAGCAAACATTTACACAAGTGTATTCAATTCTATGACTCAAATATTAATTTTTAAAAGCTACAATCCTGCTGGAAGGAACATAGTGAGATCAACATTTCTCACCTTATATTTCACAACATCCAACATGTAACAACGTTTGTTGTAAGCCACTGGCACAGTGTGCACTCCTTTGTATCCATTACTTCAGCTTTTAAACACTGGAAGAACTGTGACATAGTCAGCACCATATTCAGCATTTACATTAAGTACCACCCTTTTGAATTTCAGTTAATAACCTTCATTGACAATTATATTTTGTAGAACATGCTGCTCAGCTTTCTTCTTAGAGTGAGAGTGATAACAACACCGAAATCTTGCATTCTGCATTACATAGATTGAAACCTCTTAAGTGATAGCATTCACTGACAACCACTAAATAGTGCAGTATAGCTTTACTCCAGTAAAGGACGATATCAATTAATCATTATCTATACTCCAAGCTCCAGTAGCAATATCATAGAGTAAATAAGAATGAATAATGATTGTGGTATATGATATGATTCTATATTGTTTTAATACTAAAGATGATGGAGATCATGGCAAAATACAACACTTTTGTTAGTTTATGTACATGTCTCCCTGTGAAGCCCTATTGGTTGCATTTTATGTCTCTGCTGATTACATCAGCAAGCTAACCTCCAGAGATTTCAATGAAGGTTTGAATTCATTCATATTCAGAGGATGTCTAACCTTTGAGTTCAGAATGCTGCAGATACCGCCATAGTGTTTAATTTTTTTTGACAGTATCATTTTGATATTAGAATCTTCCCTGCACACATGTAACAAACCTTACTTAAAAAACAACAACAAAAATTCACAAACCAATTTACTTGTGCTCCAAATCTACATGGAAAGTATAGATAGCGTGACCTTGTTTGCAATGTTACAGGAATGGAATTCGTAAGGACAGAGCAAAAACAAATCTAACCAATGCCTTTCCTCTTAAAATAGTAGATAATGCAGTCATCCTGTAACAGAATACATATAACCCTCCCAGTGGGAGGCATGCGGAAAGCACTTAGTAGTTAGAGGAGCCTTACAGACAAGATGATTTAACTATTCTTTATCAGCAAAAATAAGTGTGTTCACACAGCATATTTCATTCTTGACTATTAAGATAATATATGATGTTAGTATTTGATTATGCATAATTTAATATTTTCTAGAGGGCAGATTTTGGAGTATTGCATATTAAGTGTCAGTAAATACATTATTTTATTCCAAAATCAATATCCCATGCAACAGACACTGATTTCACAAGTTCACAAGCCATTTGGCCCATCGAATCTACTCCACCATTCAATCATGGCTGATCTCTCTCTCCTCATCCCATTTTCCTGCCTTCTCCCCATAACCCTTGACACCCATTCTCTTGTATTTAGCTCAATTATTGAATTCTCTTGTATTTAGCTCAAACTCTGTAGTCTTATAGTTTTCCATCAACTATTTTATCAAGCTTCTCATTAGTACTGAACTATTCTGATATAAAGTAAATGTGGTTAACCAATCAGAAACCATTTCCACTGAATACTATTCGCTGGAAACTGCAGGAAATGAGTGATGATGAAAAGAACAAAAATGCTTAGAATTCTGTTTTCAACCAATAATTTGAATGTCCAACAGATCAACACTTTTGACCCATTAGCACTGATATAGGAGACCCTTAGCTGTGATTCCTCAAATGGGTAAAAATAAACACACATTGAATTTTATGCAGTTTACAGGACAACGTTCTCCTGACCCCCAAAAAATTATTTTTGCATTTATTTCTGATCCTTCAATGTCTCACAACTTGAGTTCACAACCCTTCAATCTAATTTCTGGTAATTCCCTAACTCATTTCTGGGATGGAGCCTACATATTTCCTGTTGTCCTCCCCCCCCCCCACCCCACCCCACTGTGTGGTGTGTATGAAAATGGGCTCCTTTATGTTCACACAGATATTTTGAATCTGTTAGAAAAATCATTTATTCACACTTTGAATTTGTTCCACAGGGAGTGTGGAAACAGTGAACCCGTTAAGTGCACAGGGAGTGTTGGAACCAGGGTCACAGCGAGTGGATGAGGAGTGTGTGAACTGTGAACCGAGTGGACAGGGAGTATGGGAACTGAAGACACTGCACGTGTGGGACCCAGGGAGCCTCGGTGTGGATAGGGAATGTAGGAACCGTGGGCCTGCTGAGCGCATGGGGTGTGGGGAATCAGACCCGGAGTAGACAGGGAGTGTGGGAACTGGGGACACAGCGAGGGGAAGGGAAGACGCAAGCTGGGATAAGAGATATTTGCAGTATCCCATAATTTATTGCCCCATGTTGTTTAAAAGAAGTGGCTGAGGTCTCAATTCAAAAGTAGCTGAGTACAGTTCCCTTTTCCATGTGAATGTATGAATTAGGAGCAGCAGCCAGCTGCTCAGTCCACCATTTAAGAGGATCATGGGTGATTTGACTCACTATAAGTATTCCTGCCTACCTATGGAAATCCATCCTTCCCGTTTCCCTGTTCATCTATTGAAACACAAGAATCTTGAGCAACAAGAAACTGATGGAGGAACTCAGAAGGCCATGCAGCATCTGAGGGGGAATGGACAGACAACATTTTGAGTTGGAACCCTTCTTCAGTGATGGAGTTGGCGGAGGTAGCTGGAAAGGGGTGATGATGGTGGAGTAAAGCTAGGCAAGTGCTAGATAAATGCAGCTGAGGTGAATGGGGTGATTGGCAGATGGAGTAAGCAACAAAGGCCAGAGGTGTAACGAAAGAAGAGGTGTGAATTTTTAATCCAGAGAGAGGGATATGGGTGGAATAGGACAAGGGGGGGGGGGCAAAGAGGGGGGACAAGAGGGGAGATGAGTGTATGGAGGAGGGGAAAAAAGCATTGTGTCTTGGGTGGTGGAAGAAATGGGTGTGTACTGAGGTGCGAGTGGGGCAGGGGAAAGAGAGGTGAAGTTGGAGGGGTATTTCTTGAAATACCTCGAATGAGCAGATATGCCATGAGAAAAGATTCAACATGTATAGAAGAATAAGAGGGTAGTTGATTGAAACACATAAGATCCTGTGGGGTTTTGATTGGGCGGATGTAGATCGAGAAAGGGGAGAGAGGTGTCAGAGATAGTCCAAACGATTTTGAAGCAGGGTGAAAGTTAACAGTAAAGTTTATGAAATCAATGAGTTCTGCCCAGGTGCTGGAAACAGCCCGATACAGTCGTCAATGTGGCAGTGAGAGAATTGGGGAATGGTGCCAGAGTACATTCAGAATCAGGAGTGTTCAACGTAACCAACAAAAAGACAAGCATAGCTGGGGGTCATGCAAGCGTCCCTTGCTACATCTTTGACAAAGAAAGTAGTGAGGAGTCAAAGGAGAAATTGTTAAGGATGAGGATGGATTCTGTCAGGCAGAGGAGAGTATTAGTTGAGGGGAACTAATTAATCTATCTCTGCCTTAAAAATATTCAAGGATTTAGCATCCAATGGTCTTGAGGAAAAACAATCATGGGTCTCACAATCTCATTGTGTTTTTAAATGAGTGATCCCTGATTTTTAAACAACTTTTATAGATATAGATTCTCTCACAAGAGGAAATATCCCCTCTACCGCCACCCTATCAAGACCCCTCATGATCTTATGTGTTTCAATCAACTCTTCTCTTATTCATCTGAACTCCAGCATGTTGAACCTTCTCTCATGACAAATTTGCCCATTCAAGCAATCAGTCTAGAAAATCTTTTCAAAAGTGACAAAAGCATAGCACCCCATGTTATAAAGGATGTTCTCTGTGCAAACCCTAATACCTATGCATTTATTGACCTGGTCCCCAGTCATTCGAGGTGGAGTACCCATTCACTAAGCATTTCACTGTGTGTACCTATCAGCTGTTAGGGCAGACATCTCTTCTCATAGCGTCATACTGTACCAAAGCACACCCCTTGCACCCTGAAACAGGCCCTTCAGCCCATTGAGTTGGTGCTGTCCCTCAAGCACCTACTTACAATCCTACGCTAACCCCCTCTATTCTCCCACATTCCCTTCAATTTCCCTCAGATTCTATCACTCGCTTGAAAATGAAAGACATAAAGCTAAACCGAAGTACAACAACCTACTTGTATGGCAAAATATATGCTGGCTTTATTGCAAGCAGATTGGAAAACAAGGACATTTAGGGCTTTCTCTGCCCCTAAAAAAGAAAATATGTGCTTTGGAAACAGATTAATTCTTGAGGCAGGGAGGTTCTTCTTTGAAGAAAGATTGAGTAGCTTTGGCCAGTATTCATAACAGTTTAGAAGAATGAGAGCTGGAAACCTCCTTTCCCTGATTGGAGAGTCTGTAACCAAGAGGTACTGCTTCAGGGTAAGGGTTCAGCCATTTAGTTTAATTTAGTTTAGCTTAGGGATACAGCATGGAAACGGGCTCTCTGATCCACCGAGCCCTCACGGGCCATCAATCTCTCTTTCACACACTGGTTCTACACACACCCTATACACATGGGCAATTTGCAGAGGCCAATTAACCAACAAACCCACGTCTTTGGGATGTGGAGGAAACCAGAGCACCTGGAGGAATCCCATGCCATCACAGGGAGAAAGTACAAACTCCACCCTTTCAGCACCCAAGGTCAGGATTGAACCCGGGTTTCTGGCGCTGTGGGGCAGCAGTTCTACCAGCTGCGCCACTGTGCTGCTCATTTAGGACTGAGATGATGAGAAAGTTCCTAATTTAAAGGGTTGAACATCGTTTCGATTTTTTATTTTTTTACCCCATAGAAACACAGCCATTAATACATTCAAAGGAATCAAAGACTGCAGGGTTCTGGCAGGAAAACTGATAATAAGGATCAGCTTTAACCTAATTGAATAGTGAAGCATGCTTGAGTGTTTTATGGTTCACTTCTTCTCCTATTTTGAAACTTATTATGTTCTTTAATATTTCATGGATTTTTAAGCAATGTTATCTATATTATTTTTATTTAAAAATTGAGGTCACTCAAAAGACTAGTCTTAACATTGCTTGAAATATCGTCATTGGCAGTTACATGGAAATTGAAAAAACAAAGTATCTTGGCAGCATCTTTTAATATAATTACTCACCCATTTTACTGCAGCCACTGCATTGTGTAATTACTTTTTTTTGCGCTTTAAAGCCTAAGCATAAGAAGTGCTTAGGCCAAAATCCAAGTAGAAAATACTGTCGCAGTTGACTGTGCATGTAATAAGATTATTACCAGGATCCTTAACATCGTTTTCACAATTCAGTGCCATTTTATGCCAATACTTAAACCAAGAGTAAATATATTCACAGCCACAAAACAAATTTGTTATACATACGAAGAAATTGATAAGGTGAAGTGCTCTGATGAATTTACAAAAAAGATTTACAATCTATTATTGTTAATCACTTGAGAATTACAGTGAAAGATTTATTTTCACAACTGAGCTGTCCAAAGGAAATAATTGCCAGTGGCTAAATTGTATAAAGTCAACTTCTATGCAGATTACAGGTATTTTCATATTCTAAACAAACTGCAACAATCACTTACATTAAAACTGCATGTTTGAAAAACATAAACATCTCAAAACATTTCACAGAAGCATTATCCAACAAAATTGCATATCAAAAACACACGAGATGTTACAGAAAATAATCAAAAGCTTGGGTAAACAGCTCGATTTTAATGAGCCTCTTAAAAGAAAAGTAAAAGAGGGTGGTAGAAAGATTTACAGAGGAATTTCTAGAGATTAGGGCGTAGGAATGTGAAGATAAAACTACCAACATTGCAAAAATTGACAGGCAACCTTTTCACTCAGAGGGTGGTGGATATATGAAACAAGCTGCCAGAGAAAGTAGTTGAGGCAGGAACTATAACAGCCTTTAAAAGACACTTGGACAGGATAGGAATGGGATTATTAGAGGAATATGGGCCAAACACGGCCAAATAAGGCATCCAGGTCTCCCTGGACGAGTTGATCTCTCCAATGTATTGCCAGTCAACACCCCAAGATGAGGGGGGATCTTATTGAAACATATAAGATAATTAGGGGATTGGACACATTAGAGGCAGGAAACATGTTCCCAATGTTGGGGGAGTCCAGAACAAGGGGCCACAGTTTAAGAATAAGGGGTAGGCCATTTAGAACGGAGATGAGGAAGAACTTTTTCAGTCAGAGAGTGGTGAAGGTGTGGAATTCTCTGCCTCAGAAGGCAGTGGAGGCCAGTTCGTTGGATGCTTTCAAGAGAGAGCTGGATAGAGCTCTTAAGGATAGCGGAGTGAGGGGGTATGGGGAGAAGGCAGGAACGGGGTACTGATTGAGAGTGATCAGCCATGATCGCATTGAATGGCGGTGCTGGCTCGAAGGGCTGAATGGCCTACTCCTGCACCTATTGTCTATTGTCTATGTAATTTCCCTCTTATTTTAAAATAAACTAGTTGTCCTTTTACTGAATTTGTTTATCCTCTTGTGAAGCCTTTGATATTTTTCCACATTAAATTTCATTTGCAACTTGGGAGACACAAGACACTGCAGATGCTAGAATCTTGAACAAAAAACAAACTGCTGGAGGAACTCAGCGCAACAGGCAGCATCTGTGGAGGAATGTGGACTGAAAGCATTTTGGATTGGGATCTTTCTTAAGTTTTGGTTGGTTTTGACTCCATGCATCAGGAGCACATAGATGCCTTGCACAAGGGACAGACCACAAACTACCCATCCGTTCACCCAGGTTTATCCAGCTTCATCTATGGAAAACTCTGGAGTTCCCACTTTGGCTTCATGAGCCACTTCAGAACCCCGAAAACCAGAGTAGAAGCAAACCATCCTTGATCCCAAAGTGTTGTGTAAGAATTTAAAGATCATCAGATCATTCACAACCATTTTTCTTCTAGCCAGGAATTGTCATGTTCCTTAAAATTGCAGCTTTATTTAGTTGAATCTCGGTTTGGTTCTTGATTTTACTGATAGTCCTAATCTCACTTGGTTGTCCTCTGTCCAGGTTTTAATATTCTAAGGCTCAGAAAAGTAAATTTGTGTGATTTTTTTGGACCAAATTTCAAGGAATTCTATTCATTTCTGACAGTGTTAAGAATGCTCGATAATCAGATAAAATAAGTGTCAAAGAACAAATATTAAACTAAGATCTTTCTTTATCATAACCTACTTCTCTTGTGAATAATCATTTTGATCAATGCCTAATCTTACTCATATGGCCAGACATTAATTGCACTAATTGTTGTTTCCACTTTAGAAGATAATGGACATTGCTAATGTCATCCTTTCCTGTTTGGCTAATGGATTTAAAGCTAATCTACAAAACTCAATAAAAGAGCATTCTAGGTATTAAAAAAACCTCATTAATATGAATTTACATAAAATTAAACAGGAGAAAAGATAGAAGGCCCTGGGGAAATAACTAAAACAGTTTCTTGTGCACCAAAAAGATAATATTTGTTATATTGAAAAATAATGTGGAAATGATACTTTTGTGTGTAGAATGTTCAGAGCAATTAGAGAGAAGCAAAATGACCCACTGAGTGAAGGACTTCAATCAAATTTGTCATGGAAACATTTTGCTTGGAGATATACTTTCTACAGAGGGAGAGAGGTGAAATCACACCAGACTGGTTCCTGGGATGGTTGGTCTGTCATATCAGGAAGGATTGAGTAGGCTAAGCTTTTCTTCTTTAGAGTTTAGAAGAATGAGAGGTAAATTCTTTATTGTGTACACAAATTTTGAAGGGCTTTGGGGGGACTTTTCCCCTTGCTGCCAATCAAAGTCACCATCTCAAGGGGTCACCCACTCAAAATAAAAGTTAGGCCATTTAAGTCTGAAAAAAGGAATATTTATTTATTTAGGCAAAGTTATCAAGGAGGCCAAATGATTGGGTATTTCTAAAATGGAAATTGATAGGTTCTAGTTTAGTAAGGGTGTCAAAGGTTATGGGGAGAAGACAGGAGAATGTTGAGAGAGAAAAATAGATGAGTCATTAAAATAAGGCAGAGCAGACTCGATGGTCCAAATGACCTAATTGTGCTCCCATGTCATAATCTTATGATCAATAATTTACCATTTTGGTGTAAACCTATGCAAGAAAGAAATACTGACAACTATCCTACTTGCTTAAAAGGCTTAATAACAGAGACACAACTTCATATATTTTGTGCTGGGCATTGGAGAATAATCATGATTTTGAAATATCTAAAGAATTCCTTGTAGATTCAAGGAACTGCAGATGCTGGATTATAAGAAAAGACACAAGGTCCGGCAGCATCTCTGGAGAACATGGATAGGTGATGTTTTAGGTCAGGACCCTTCCCGACCCGAAACATCTCCTTTCCATGTTCTCCAGAGATGATGTCTGACCCTCTGAGTTACTCCAGCACTTTGTCTCTTTTAAATTGTTGGGAGTTGCAAATAAGTAAAAAGCACACTGAAGGAAGATTTAGTTCTAAACTCTGATGTTCACTGCCTAAATCACCTTTAGCCTAACAATCCGTGGATAATTCAGCGTCTCCAATTCCGTTTAAAGTGAGAATGGGGAAACTTAAAGGAGATCCGAGGGGAAATTTTAAAAACAGAAGGTAGCAATTATAAGGAGCTTTAAGAGGACATGGTAATGGCAGATAGAATTACAAAGTTTAAAAGGCATTTGCCTGGGTATTTGAATAGCAAAGGAAGGGAGGGATATGAGTCTAATGCAGGCAAATGAGAATAGCATTGATCAAGGTCAACATGACAAATTATATAAATAAACCTGTTTCTGCGCTATAGAGCTCTATCGCACTGTAACATTCCTCAGATGGTCCTATCATGACAAAAGGAACTATATAAATGCAAGGTATTTTCAGTGACCATTGGAGAAATAATACCATATTTGGGCCTCTGCTCTAATTCCTGAGGATATGACTCTGCAAATGAGAACTCCAATTCAAATCTCACCTTTAACTCACAGACTAATGCCGTAATGTCAATATTCATACTGAATAAATAAACTGGATTGACCAGAACTAAAGATAGAAGCTATTTAAACATCAAGAAAAGTTAGTCCTTGTTGTCTAAATGATCACATGCCTGTCAGTAAACTCTCAATATTAAGTTATAAAATATGAAGCGCAGATCAACACGTTTCACAATGTCAGGGTCACCAGTAATGATGGTGAGATTCTTTAGGTGCTTGTGGAATTCAATTTGTTAGAGGATCATGAGCTTTCCGAGCTGACAGGGTGCATAACAAGAATGCTGACTCATTGATATCTGCTACGGTCTAAAGGCTGCAGTTATATCTGAAGGTGAAGAAGACCTTGAGAGCTGACACTGAAAAGCTGGTTAACTATTTACAAGATGTAGGCTTCCAAAGATAATTTCCAGCACATTTCATCTCCAAGATGCCAATGCTAGCAAAGAGGTAAGCATCATAATAAATGGACAAGAGTATGATGCACTTCCAATTTTTACTTTAGTGCTACCCTTGACTGAACACTAAAATGTGAAATCTACGAGAGCTAGATAATAGCAAAGGTGAAGAGAAATAACAGCATTCTTAAAAAATGGGCAGAACTTTCATGGTTTTATTTAGTGGATAAAGGCAATGACCAGCATATCCAATTGTTGGCTTCAGGAAAGGAAATATTAACATAAAACGTATTTGCTGAAAGTTCCAGAACCTTGCCGCTTCTACAGTTGCAATAACTCTTCCTAAGATGGTGACATGACATGACGCATAATTGTCTACAATTATTGACAAAAAATCCCGTGCAATCGCTCATGGTGAGTTAGAAATAAACTACTAAATTACTTTGATTGAAGTAAACAAAAGTGACTGATGGGACTCATGGATGGCAATGAGACTCACACCACCAATGAAATGATTCAGAATGTTAGTATGAGAAATCTTTGTAAAGAACAGAATATGTGTCCTGAAAAATAAACATTATATTTCCTCTGGATACAAAAATAGATACATTACATCTACAGTATGTATAATTTCTTGCAAGGAAGAACTAGCTCTTTATCAACTCATCAAGTTGGCATAATACGCCTCATTTTTAGAATGAAAGCTATGATGCATAGAACTTACTAAAAAAGGAATAATTTGGCATGATTGCATTTTAACCAACTGCACGCTATTTAGTGTCAATGAGCTGCCAGAGAAAAGCTGTAGAAGTGGATACAATTCTGACTTTTAAAAGATATTTCAACAAATATATGGAGAGGAAGGGTTTAGAGGACTATGGGCCAAATGCAGGCCAATATGCCAACTTGGCAACTTGGCCGGCATGAACAAGATGGGCCAAAGGGCCTGTTTCTGGGCTGTAAACCTTATTACAATACAATATGAAAGGTTCTGCCAAAATGGAGGCATTTAAATTCATGCCTACTCTCATAATTTCTCTTACAAATGGCATTATGGAAATGGCAAATTGGATCTACATTCATTTTCTTTCTGACCAGTTTTCTCCTGTGAATGACCAGTCCTGCTGCTTCAGAAATAATTTATTAGTGATATCCTGTGATTAATCAGAATGTTGCATGGGTTATTATTTATAAAGTCTGAGTACATTCTATTATTTAGTCATCATAGAATGACAAAAAAAAAATCACAAGTGCAATTACGTTTTCTCCTTTAAGATTGGGGAAAAGGTACTGAAATGTAGAACAAATTACATCTATGAACCCAGGAAATCAAATGACTGTTTTAATGTAAAGTTCGGTGGTGGGGGGAGGGGGGAGGGGAAACTTTCAATCTCACCTTGCCGGAGATGCGATTGTTTTCCGGATCGTATCTCCGGTCACTCTGCGGCCTAACATCATGGAGCTGGCAGCCCTTGCTCGAGACTGACTTTGAGCCCCACCGTTGGGCTGGCTTACCATCGGAGCCTGCGATCCCTTGCCTGGGATCGACGCTCTAACAGTGGCCTGCGGATTTCAACATCGAGGAGCTCGCAGTCTCGGGTAGAGACTGTTGTTGGAAAGCTCCAAAGTCGCAAAAGGTTCGACCAGCCCCGACCCGGGATCCGATCGCCCTTGCTCCTTCTTTCTGATTGTATCAAAAATGGCCATCTCTGCCTGTCATTCATTTATCATTGTTGGTTCAGTACTTCTCTTTCTCCTTGTATAGTATTTCCCTTTGTTTTACCCATCCCACCCCTACCTTCTTGGCTACTAAAAACTAACTTGTTTTCTCTCTTTCCCAGTTATGACAAAGGGTCTCGAACCTGAAACATATATCTGTTTATCT
Organism: Rhinoraja longicauda; assembly: GCF_053455715.1. Taxonomy (NCBI): domain Eukaryota; kingdom Metazoa; phylum Chordata; class Chondrichthyes; order Rajiformes; family Arhynchobatidae; genus Rhinoraja; species Rhinoraja longicauda. Next base: position 13,770,708 of record NC_135975.1, read on the forward strand.
TTCCATAGATACTGTCTGATCGGCTGAGTACTTCCTACAGATTCTGGGTTACTTTAGATTTTCAGCAGCTATAGATTTTTTTTCTGATTTTTGTACAAAACTGGTGTGAGCCACTTATCCAGTTTTGCTTACATATCTTTTCAGGCACAATAAGATTTCTAGGCCAACGTTCTATTCTTTAAGAAAATCTTTTCCAACATTCCTTGCCTGATCTGAGAAATTAAATTGCAATATATATTTTAGATAGCTTGATTATTTATGTTGTAGAAAATATTGCTGACACTTGAATAAATTGGCAAGGCACTTCATCATACCTGGGAGTAGACCAATGGAAATGCCCATATTCAGCGCGGCTTAGGGGGAAAGACATATTTAAAGCAGCTTTTGATCTTGTCTTAAATTTAACAGAAAATATGGCCAACTCCTGGTAAATGCTGGAAGACTGAAATAAAATCAAAAACTGTTAGAAATACATAGATTAACCGCTATCTGAAATACTGCTTTTTAGGAAGGGTTCTTATGAGGCTTATGCTGTTTATTTACAGTATTACTTTTTAATCATTTTTATTACTTTTATATTTGTACTTCAGAGACATAACATTTTCATTGATCAATAAGGGTGATTGGTTCAAAGATCTTGCAGGCTGAATTTGATAGCCTCCAGAAATAGCCAATACTGAAGCACTTACAGTTGAGCCCATGCCACAGCATGGATAAAACCACCAAAGCTGATAGTGTTATGTCCAAACCTTTTTCTCGCATCCCATTTTTCTTCAGCCCAAATTTTCTTGTGATTTACAAGGTGCAACCAATGTTAGCATCAATCTCTTTCATCTCCCTCCCTGAACAAGTATGTTATCCTGATTTCTTCTTTTTCATTTTAGGTACTAAAAAATATAACTTAACCAGAAAGTGGAGGAATATCATGACAGTGACAATGAAAATGGTTTTACTAAATTTCATACTCAGACCCATCAACTCAGACACCATTACCAAACATCGTTTTGAGGATAGTTTAAAAATGGGATTGGCCTGTTAGTGACACAAGGCTTGAATTATCTGCAGCCTACAGCAAGGAACATAGAAAATTTAGTGCCAAGTTCCTTAAGATTGCAGGACAGTAGAGAAGCAAGCTACTACGTTTGTTTTTTATTTGTCACTTCAAATTATAGAACTTTACATTTTAGTTTAGTTCTAGTTTTAGAGATACAAGATGGAAACAGGTCTTTCGGCCCACTGAGTCCATGCTGACCATCAATCACCCATTCACATTAGTGCTATGTTATCCCACTTTGTCACCCACTTCCTACACACTTGGGTCAATTTGCAAAGTCCAATTAACCTTCTGTAGCAATAAATTCCACAGATTCACCACCCTCTGACGAAAGAATTTCCTTTGTTTTCTTTCTAAAGGTATGTCCTTTTATTCTGAGGCCTCGGCCTCTGGTCCTAGACTCTCCCACTAGTGGGAACATCCTCTCCACATCTGCTCTCTCCAGGCCTCTCATTATTTGGTAAGTTTCAATGAGGTCCCCTCTCATCCTTCTAAATTCCAGCAAGTACAAATACAAGTTCAAACGCTCATCATATGTTAATCCAAATGGGGTCTGACCAGTGCCTTATAATGCCTCAGCATTACATCCCTGTTTTTATATTCTAGTCCTCTCAAAATAAATGCTAGCATTGCAATTGCCTTCCTTATTACCGGTTTGACTTGCAAATTAACTTTTTGGAAATCGTGCACATCCACTGACTCTCTTTTGTCTATCCTGCTATTTACTTCCTCAAAGAATTCCAACAGGTTCTTCAGGCAAGATCTCCCTTTCATAAAACCATGCTGACTTCGGAATCTTTTTCATGAGCCTTTAAGTACTCATAAACCTCATCCTTTATAATGGACTCCAAAAATATGACATTTCTGCCTCCATTAATATTTTAGTCAATGAGTTCTGGAACTCACCACTTTTTTGGTGTAAATATTTTTCTCAATTCCTCTTTAATTCTTCTATTATCCACTTTAATTTTATATACCCTGGGCATAGACCACTCTGCCAAAGGAAATGAATCTCCCTTTGTTCTTCATGTGGAGCCTCATATAATTTTACACACGTTGATTAAATTTCCCCTGAGCCACCTAATTTTCAAAGAAAATAACTCCAGACAAGCTAATCTCTTCATAAATACAATTTTTCATTCTGGCAATATCTTGTAACTCTCCTCTGTACTTTCACAATTCCAACTATCCTATGGTGTGGTGACCAAACTTACCATGTGGTGTCCATACAATTATCATGTCATAAGTGATAGGAGCAGAATTAGGCCATTTGGCCAATCAAGTCTGCTCCGCCATTCAATCATGACTGATCTATCTCTCCCTCCTAAACCCATTCTCCTAAGTATCTCTACCTTAAAAATATCAATTGATTTGGCCTCTACAGCCTTCTGTGGCAAAGAATTCCAATGTTCTACCATGATCACTCTGCACTCACATTCTCTATCTCAACCTATAGAGGCAAGTGTTCTATCCACTTTAATAAAAGGTGGAAACACTCAGCAAGTCATGCAGCATCTGTGGAAAGATAAAAAGAGTTAATGTTTCAGGTTAAAGAAATATAACCTGAATATTTATTTAATCAGAAAGAAGATGGTAAGGAAACAAGTTGGTTTTAAGCTACAGAGAGGCTGGCGAGGAGGAAATAGGACAAAGAAAATATCTCTGATAGATAGAGCCAGTTGATTCCACTGTTTAGGGAGCCATCTAGTTGATTGATTAATTAATTTATTCACAAAATGCTGGAGTAACTCAGCAGGTCAGGCAGCATCTCGGGAGAGAAGGAATGGGTGACGTCTCGACCCGAAACGTCACCCATTCCTTCTCTCCCGAGATGCTGCCTGACCTGCTGAGTTACTCCAGCATTTTGTGAATAAATCGATTTGTACCAGCATCTGCAGTTATTTTCTTATACTGATTGATTAATTATACAAGTTAAAGAAAAAGAAAACAAAAATACGTAATTGCTGTGATATGCAGGTTGGAGCTATTGCTGAAACCAAATTGAGAATGTTTGAATAGTCAGCAGATCAGTGAAGAGATAGAAAATTGAATAATATTACCTTACATGGATAACCTTACAGCAGAACTGCCAATTTTGACATTAACAGAATGAGGAAATTTAATGAAATTGGTGAATTCAAAATTGAGTCCAAAGGCTACAACATGTCCAGAGGAAGATGAAATGTATTTCCAAAGCGTATGAAAGACCTAATTGGAATGATTGGAGATTTGCAGTTGGAACGTTGAAGCAGGGTGTAACTGCAGTGATACCTGTACGTCATTCTATTTACTGAGGACAATGTCTTCGAATTGCGGCAGCAAAACTCTAATGTAGTTTAGTCAATGTGAAACTCCTGATTTCAGCAGCTATGCCCAAAGGCAAGTTTCCCTCAGTATATTATCATATCTACCCAATCCATCCAGACATTTCAATTGATTGAAAAGTTTCAGAGCGACCAGACAAAAGCAACAAATACACTGCTGGAAGTGGTTATTTTGCTGGGTAATAATGTAACAATAAATGTAGAAGTTCAAGGCCATCATCATCCATCCACAGTAGCATGACCAGTACCGAACTACCACCACAATTTTTCGTCATTAATACATAGCACATAGTAGAAGAAGGTAGAAGAAGGTACATCAGTATCTTTTACGTTAAGCAAGTCTTATTCGTTATTCTTTTGCTGCAGGTCTTTTGTCCCCTGGCCTCTTCAAACTCACATTTTATTGGATGGCAAAATACTACTGCTGGTGCTAATGGATTGGATTATGAATCCTGGAATGAAGAGCATCGCCTCGACAGAAGTGAATCAGATTTTTACATCTACAATTCAAAGACATTGTCCCCAATAAATATGATGGTGAACAGGCCTTACTGCAATTACACTCTACTGCTTTGTAGGAATTCCAATTTAGGAAATTCAGTTGTGAATTCTAAAGGCAGATTTTGAATCCACAAAGGGTCTCAACCCGAAACATCATCTATTCCTTTTCTCCAGAGATGCTGTCTGATCCGCTGAGTTACTCCAGCTTTTTGTGTCTATCATATGAAGTGAAGCTATGTTTCCACTTTAAGTATGCATCTAGATTGACAAATGGAAACCTGGTAACCAAGTATGATTCACTAAACACTTGAAAAATATTACTGCAACAAGTTTCACACTTTCCACCAAGTGTCAGAGGGGCCTTACCAAATGCAACCATTACACTGCTAGTAGTTATATTGCAGGGTTATAATATAATACATCATATAATGTATATTTCAAGGCTCTTTCTTCATGCTGAAAATCTTACAAATTATTTTTGGAGTTACTTGCTCATCTTATGCAAATATGATGATATAAAAATCATGCAGCATCAAAGCTTACCACAGATATGCCTCTATGACAAGGTAAAGATCTCAGTTCTTGACACTGTCCATACCGTAGACTCCCAAAAGTGGCCCAACTGTCACCGCCTCTTATGATCAAGCATTTCATCTTGCAGCTATAACAGCTGCCCACCCATAGAAGATAATTATTGAACAATGAATCAGTGTAGGTTAGTATAGTAACATAATTAGTAACAGAATTCCAGCCGAATTATATGATGAAGAACATCACCTATCACCTGCCTCACCATTTCCTACTCGAGCAATGTGATTCAAATCAGATTCAAAACCTATTGTAAATTGTTCAGTTCTCTGCAATGTGCCAAAATAGATGTCAACTCCTGAATATTTACAGGTTTATGATGACAAATTAGGAGTCACTGAATTCTCAAAGATTGCTTTGATAATCTGGTGTCAGTCAGGCAGCTTCATGATAGTCAAGGGGACTACAGATGACTGATTATCCTGCCTCATTATTAAGGAGACCTAAGATAGTAAATCTGTGTCTTTAGTCCCAATGGCCTTATGTATATGTATGTTCATATACCTTCGCAGGAACTATCTTTCATATTCAACATTTATCTAAAGTTAAATGAAGATAATTTGCCTTCAGCCTCAATAAAAGTAACATACACAAGATAGCTTGTAAAGTCCCAAGCACTTGGTTGTTCTAAAATTCGTGGATGCCAAGTGTAATGCATTTCATTATTTTCTTAATATATAATTTATTTAAATGTCTGTGTAAAAACAATTTTATATTAAAATTATTTGCCTGTACCAAATTATAAAGACCAACTATTTAGATAATCTAACCGTGCATTGTCATGCTCTATATTCCAAACAGTACTTAACTTTAATTTTCAGCAAGACATTGAACTGAAAGATTTTGCTTTTAATTATTGAATGCTGCTAAAGTGATCGCATTATTTTTTTTAATTATCTAATCCAGTTGCAGATCACAAACTTGTTGAATATTTAGCACAATAATCTTTAGCCTGTAAGCAACGCTAAATAAAGCAAACGGCATGACTGAATGGTATGTATATTACACTATAGAACATTTGATAGAAAATGAAGCAAACTGATTATATTATACCATATCATACCAAAGAGACATACATGATTGCATTTTCAATGAATACTTATAATATAAATCTATTTCAATTCAAGTGTATCATCGAAACTATGAAAATGAATTTCTTATTTTCATTTGTTATGCAATGTAATTCTTTTATTATACTTCCTGTATACTTTATGCTGATATTACAATTTTGTGGTTAAATTTTCCACCATAAAATTGAAATGATTCAGAAATCGGATGATTAAATTGTTAAAAGAACTTCCTTATACGTCTATCATACCAATTTAATTTATGTACATTTGATATTGTAATTTGTGAGAACATTTGTAATATCGTGAGAATACCAACGATCCTACAGAAGGAAAGAAGTTTCATTTGTTAAATATGCTGGAATACTAGAAGAATACAAAGCTATTTCAGACACATGTGGAACACTATAAATCTGTTTTATTAAAACAGTATAGCAACAGTATATATAAAAATGGTGGATTTATGATTAGATTGGTGCTCTCTCTATCCATGGATAGCGGAAAGGCCATTACATTATTTGCAATCCACGCATTTTTTCCAATTGTTTAATTTTCACTTTTTAAACTTTTAAACATAGTGACTACTGCTGGGAACCAACCATAATTTCATAATGAAGTCTTCAAAACTATGTAACTGTTAAAGCACTGAATCTTTACTTACAAATCATCACAGAAACATAACAATCCTCTCCATTCCTCATCGTATTAAATGGGGCACATTTCAAACTGTTGTTTGTAGATTCAGATATATTTCTACATATAATCTACTGACATTGTAAATTCCTTATCATACATGAATCAATACACCACAGTCAATGTTTCAGTTCATGTCAGGTACAACAGATCACCTGTTTTCATGAACCGCATTGCCTTCTCATTATAGAACACGCGAATTGATCTGCATATGACTATTTGACTTAAAAATATAATGTTGCAATAAATAAAGTGATAAATTATCAAATAAACGTTTAAAAATCATATGCCAACTATTTAGATCAAAGCAGTTGCACCAAATTAATATTTCATAACACATATGTCTTAGGTACAAATCATGTTTACTATAGATGCAACATGTTATGCTTGAAAAGATCGAACAAATTAATGCGTTAACAAGTTAAATTGTTAGAAAAATTGTTTCCAGGGTCTCCTAACTTGTAATACATTAATAAGCTCAGTCTCTAAAGTTCCCCTTGTCAGTACAAAGTATCCTTGTTTTTAAAGCAGCCTATAGCTACAGATAGGTAAGCTTGAAATTGAAACGTGTTATCCATGGATTACCCAATAGTCAAATGTCATTCGAGGCATCGGAATTTTATTCAGAAATGTTAAAATATGAAACTGATCAAAATGTACATTATAACCGATTAATAACGATGACAGCAATGCTATTATTTTCATTTGAAATGTATTGAAACTCACATGAAGAAAGCAAAAAAGAGCGCTTCGTTATGTTGATGAAGACCCAGAACTGGAAATAAGGAGGAAATGTCCTCTGTAGTCACCCAAATATATATGATTGTAACAATCAAAAAATAAAATGTATTGTGATACACCACACCCGTTGCTTAAAAACATCAACATTTTAAATGTCTTCATCTGTTTTAAGATTCACAATCTAATTACTGGATCACTTTCCCAGCTATCTTTCCTGAAATCGGTTACTGTATGTGTGTTAAAGTTTTGAATACAAAATACCTAGCTGAGATAAGAAAGGATTATATTTCGAAAGAAAAGCTGCCGCTGCGGAGATTTGCAATTTATGCCAAGGATTTGACCTTAAAACAAAATCTTTGCAATGTTCAATGCAATGCCTGACTGAAGGAATGGGCAATTAAGTGCTGACTCCTCTGCGTGTTCACTCACCAGATGTAAGTTGCACCCATCCGCAGATTTTGTAGACGGTGGCCGTATTACAGAAGAAGAAGAGAACGAAGCAGGCGATGCACCCCATGATGAGCGCCATGGACGTGGCGATGAAGAAAGAGGCGGCTTTGAAAGCCCCGGACGCAATGGTGGAAAAGTCAGTGAAGCTACCGCGACAGGCCAACTCCCGGGAGAGCCCGTTCCCGATGCAGTAATGGAAGAGCCCGAAGTAACCGGCTTGGGGGGTGTCCACGCCATCCCCGATCCAATAAGGCTGGATGAAGCACACCACATTCACTATTGCAAAACAAATGGTGAAAATTGCCCACAGTACACCGATCGCTCTTGAGTTCCTCACATAATTAGTGTGATAAATTTTAGCTGCCTCCTGAGCTGGCAACATTCTGCTATTCGATATCTTCACCCCAACTCGGCAAAGATGATCTTTAATCTTCGCAGAAAAAATTACCTTCCGATGCAGAATATGTCGTTTGATATTGATCAGAATCTGACATTATTCCTTTATTCTGGAATTACGATTCCGGGCTGTGATTTTAACCTCTCATTCCGATTTTCTATTTGTCAGACTGATTATCTTTCCCACCGAGCATAGAGTGGAGATGCAGAGTACGTGGATCACCGACGCATACCTCACCCTGGTCGCGACTCAGTTCATACTCCGGTGCTGAAGAATTATTGGAGCATGGAGAACAGTCTTCAGCTTGCGAGCTGCAAAAGCCCCTGACACCAAGGACGGTATGAAACGGTTAGCCGAACACCACAGCCCACAAGCACGAATTACCTAGCGCGCTGTATGTTGGGACATGTAGTTCTTGCTAAAATTTAATAAAATGATCACCGACCATTGTAAGACATTGCAATAATAATTACAAATACATTTCTAGCAACATATTACAACATTAAGCAGTTGCCAATGAGCTTACGCTGCAGCCTCATCAATCAAGGTTCTCATATCCAATCCAATTCTACACCGTGATCCAATCTAGCATATGTTCATTAACAGTATTTGGTATCTGTGGCTATTCCTACCTTATGACATCCATACCAATGTTCTTTCAGTGCCATGTTTGAGTGTCCTAGGATCTGAAAAAGAAACAACAGACTATGAATCAATTGCCTCAAGGATACACCAATGCATTTCACTGGAGAGAAAAAAAAGAAAACAGCAAATTAAAATAGCAGATCAGAGTATAAACACCCAGGTTTCCATAAAGAGCAAAAGACAAACTTCTGGAGGAACGCAGAGAGTCGAGCAGCACCTGTAGGGGGGGAAACTGTCAACATTTTCGGTTGACAAAGACACCTAATGTGTTCTCTCATCAGGACTCCTGCTGCCTCAAATGTCAACAATCCCTCTCCCCCACCAGACGCTATTGGACCCGCTAAGTTCCTCCAGCAGTTTGTTTTTGCTCAAGATTACAGCATCAGCATTCTCTTGAGTCTTCATCATCTGCAAATGTGGTATTGAACCACAAACAATGGAACACCTGCTGAAATGCCCTCAACTGGAAAACCAATGCACAGCTGCTGATCTCGCTGCTTACAATGAAGATGCCGAGAAGTGCTGGCTGAACAATATCTAATCTTGTGATGTGGACTCGATAAGAATCAGAGAAAGCAAATTGTAATTATCCTATACCGTCTTGTTGGAGTTTGCTGTCCATGTACTGGATACCATGTTTTTTAATACTACAATGATGAAAACACATCAAAAAGCACTTGGGAAGTCCTGAGGTCCTTTATCTTGGTGTTATCTACATTGATATCTCATCAACAAATGATCAACATACACTCTAAACATCGAACAAACTTACTCAATACTTTATATCCTGTTAGGAAAAGGCACTGTGTCCACCAGTTGGGTTTGAGTTCTACAGAACAAATATACAACAGATAAAACAGCGTTTCTACAAAGACACATGTAATGTATTCTCTCAGATTTGTTTTTTGTCATATACTTTCTGTTATTGTTGTACTGATGGTCTGAGGAGGTGAAGAATTTGACAAAGCCATCAGCATAACACTATCAAAAAGTTATAACCCTCAATGGTACTTCATTGTCATATTTACATTAGTTGCCATATTTCCGACAGAATTTTGTATGATTCAAGTCCAAAGTTGTTCAAAAGGTTTACCATTACCAAGGACCTCTAACCAGTTTGTCAAAATGCTGGTTTTTGTACTCGATTAGAGAGCTACATCTTTGGGGGTGTCACCGATTTTGATGGTCTTTACACCTGACAGAAGCTGTATAATGAGACCAGAGGTAACAATCAATATGGGAACCAGTTTAGCTGCCCAGATGGAAGATTATTTCCAGAGATGCTGCCAGAATTGTTGAATGTTTCCAGTGTGTTTTGTTGTTATGCAATATTGGTTTTCATCCATCAAACTGGACCTTGTGCCTATAATCCCCAGCACTTAGTGAATTTGCTTTGCTGTACTTTTTTTGGACAATTGTGGGAAGCTGACATATTTAGGGTTCATTAGGAATTATCTAGGCTATTTGAGTTTATAGTAAGTTAGTTTTAAGTGGCGGAGAGAATGGGGGAGACATGTTGCCATAGTGATAAGAAGCCATCTGGTTAGTAAGTACACCAGGTATTGGAATGAGCCAGTTCTGCTGTTGGTTGTCCATCTGTTATGCTTTTTCAGTTTTTTTTCCTCCACAAACACTGTGTGACTACTGGGTATTTCTCACTCTTAACTGATTAAAGAGAATCCCAAGGCTTTTTAGACAGACATTAAAAACAAGAGGTTAACCTGGGAGAGGGTAGAACCACTCAAGGATAAAAGAAGGAGTTTATGCTTGGAGTTCATCCTCTATGTAGGCAAGGTACTAAACAGATATTTTGCACAGATATTCACTGGTATTCATCAAGGAGAAGGACATGGAAGATTGTGAAATCAAAGTGGGCTACACTGCTATGCTGGGGCATTTTGAGGTCAAGAAGGAGGTGGTGCTATGCCTTTTGAAGAGCATTATGGTGGATATGCCCCAAATGATTGAGTGAGGCAAGAGGGGATTGCTGGGCCCTTCTTTATCTTCTTTATCCATGATGGGCTCCTGGAGGATTGAAGAGTAGCCAAAGTTGTTCCTTTATTTAAGAAAGGAAATAGGGATAATCCAGGAAATTATAGGATGGTGAGCCTCATATCATTGGTAGGGAAACAATTAGAGAGGATTCTTAGGGATAAGATTTATTTAGGGACAGTCAGTATGACCTTGTGTTGGGCAGGTCATTCTTACAAACTTGAATTTTTTAAGGAGGTGATAAAAGTGATTTATTAGGCAAGATCAGGGGATGTTGTTGGCATGGACTTTATTAAGACATTTGACAAGATCCCTGCTGGTAGGCCGATCCAGAAGATTAAAATGCATGGGATCCACGGTAACTTTACAGTTTGGATTCAGAACTGGTTTACCCATAGAAGACAGGAGAGTGGTGGAAGGGAGTTATTCTGGTTGGAGGTCTGTGACCAATGGTGTTGGATAGGGATTTCTACATCAACTTCTGCTGCTTGTGATGTCAAGAGTCAAGAGTGTTTCATTGTCATATGTCCCAAATAGAGCAATGGAATTCTTACTTGCAGCAGCACAACCAAATATGTAAACATAGCACACTGTAAACAATATACTAAACGAGAGAGAGAAAAATGTTCAGTGTGTGTAGATATATACACATACTCACAAATACACATATATATATATAGATCATATAGTATAAGAAAATAACTGCAGATACTGGTACAAATCGAAGGTATTTATTCACAAAATGCTGGAGTAACTCAGCAGGTCAGGCAGCATCTCAGGAGAGAAGGAATGGGCGACGTTTCGGGTCAAGACCCTTCTTTAGTCTGAGATGCTGCCTGACCTGCTAGTTACTCCAGCATTTTGTGAATAAATATATAGATCATATAGACTCTTTACAGCACTGATTTACAGAGGGAGATCTTGGAGTCCAAGACAATAAAGTAGCAACATAAGGAGACAAAATGGTAAATAATGGTTATAATATGCTGCCTTCATCAGTTGAGGCATTGAGTACACGATTTAAGAAATCAGCTTTACAGAACTGACGCATTTCAGCCGCATTTAGAGTATTGTGTGCACTTTTAGTTGCCTCATTACAGGAAAGGTGTGGAGGCTTCGAAGGGGGTGTAGAATAGGTTTACTATAAACCTATTCTTTCTCTCCCGAGATGCTGCCTGACCTGCTGAGTTACTCCAGCATTTTGTGAATAAAAACCTTCGATTTGTACCAGCATCTGCAGTTATCTTCTTATATTATAGGTTTACTATAAAGCTGCCTAAATTAAAGAATATTTGCGTTAAGGAGTGGTTGTTCTAACTTAGTTTTCTCTGGAGTGTTGGAATTAATCTGGCAAAAATTTCATTCACTGAAGTACTGGAGAATTTGGATAAAGTGGGTTGAATGGCCTCCAATCAATAGCGATGTGGAATAGGAGAATTTCACACATGTGCTTGGCATGTGATCAAAGAACAGGAGAAGCAGTCAATAGGTATATTATTGGATTAAAGGATTTATCCTGACATTTCAACCCTTAAAATGCGTGGAAGGATAGATTTGCTTCTGGCTTAAATAACGGAAATATTCAGTCGAAAATATTAAGGACAAAGAGTCTGACATTCCACCACAATCTTGATGGATAGACACATAGAAACATAGAAAATAGGTGCACGACTGGGCCATTTGGCCCTTCAAGTCAGCACTGCCATTCAATATGATCATGGCTGATCATCCAAAATCAGTATCCCGTTCCTGCTTTTTCCCCATATCTCTTGATTCCGTTAGCCCTAAGAGCTATATCTAAGGCTCTCTTGAAAACAATCAATGAATTGGTCTCCAATGCCTTCTGTGGCAGAGAATTCCACAGATTCACAACTCTCTGGGTGAAAAGGTTTTTCCTCGTTTCAGTCCTAAATGGACTACCTCTTATTCTTAAACTGTGATCCCGGGTTCTGGACCCCCACAAGATTGTAGAAACAAAGAACTGCAGATGCTGGTTCATACCAAAGATAGACGCAAAGTGCTGGAGTAACTCAGCAGGTCAGGAAGCATCTCACGCAGATTTATATCTGAAGAAGTGTCCTGACCCCAAACGTCACCCATCCTTTTTCTCTAGAGATGCTGCCTGACCTGCGAGTTACTTCAGCACTTTGTGTCTATCTTTGGTATAAACCAGCATCTGCAGTTCTTTGTTTCTACAATCTTAATGGAAATGGCATGGTAAAATCTGAAGGAATTTCATCCATCGCTAGGCATAAATACAATTTTAGCATTTAGCGATGAGATAACAACAAAGCTCAATTCCTAAATCATGATCTGCACCACCGGGCTGAGAGTGGCAAAGTCTTATTACAGATGCATTGGCAGCTACTCAGCAAAATCAGTTCCTTTAAGTCAATTAGGTTTTATGCATCTTGAAGGGTTACTTATCAATGACATTTAGTTGTTAATGGATATGATATAGTTGGGATTACGGAGACATGGCTCCAGAGTGACCAAGGCTGGGAGCTCAACATGCAGGGGTATTCAGGAAGAATAGACAGAAAAGAAGAGGAGGTGGGGTGGCATTGCTGGTTGAAGAGGAGACTAATGCAATAATCTCCTAATGAGAGACATCAGCTTGGATGATGTCAAATCTGTATTGGTAGAACTGCGAATAGCCACGGTCAGAAAACGCTTGTTGGACAGACCACCAAATAGCAATAGTGAGGTTGGGGATAGCATCAAACATCAACATATAGATTGGACTAACCAAATTGGTAACAACACTGAGGAGGAGGATTTCCTGGAGTGTATATGAGATGGTTTTCTAAGCCAATATGTAGAGGAACCAACTAGAGGGCAGGCCATCCTAGACTGGGTATTGTGTAATGAGGAAGGATTAGTAGCAATCTTGTTGTGCAAAACCCCTTGGGCAAAAGTGACCATAATATGGTAGAATTCTGCATTAAGATGGAGAGTGACACGGTTAATTCAGATACAAGGGTCCTAAACTTAAAGAAAGGTGACTTTGATGTTTTGAGAAGGGAATTTGGCTAGGATAGACTGGCAAATGATACTTAAAGGGTTGATGATGGATATGCAATGGCAAAGATTTAAAGATCGCATGGATGAATTACAACAATTGTTCATCACTGTCTGGCGTAAAAATAAAACAGGGAAGGCGGCTCAACAATGGCTAACAGGGGAAATTAGGGATAGTGTTAAATTCAAGGAAGAAGCATATAAATTGGCCAGAGGAAGCAGCAAACCGAAGGACTGGGAGAAATTTAGAATTTAACAGGGGAGGACAAAGGGGTTAATTAAGAGGGGAAAAATAGAGCATGAAAGAAAGCTTACGGGGAATATAAAAACTGACTGTAAAAGCTTCTATAGATATGTGAAGAGGAAAAGATTAGTGAAGACAAATGTAGGTCCCTTACAATCAGAAACAGGTGAATTTATAATGGGAAACAAGGACATGGCAGACCAGTTAACAAGTACTTTGGTTCTGTCATCACTAAGGAAGACACAAACAATCTCCCAGAAATACTAGGGGACCGAGGGTCGAGTAGGAGGGAAGAACTGAAGGAAATCCACATTATCAGGAAATGGTGTTAGGTAAATTGTTGGGACTGAAGGCAGATAAATTCCCAGGGCCTAATGGTCTGCATCCCAGAGTACTCAAGGAGGTGGTCCTAGAAATCATGGATGCATTGGTGATCATTTTCCAATGTTCTATAGACTTTGGATCAGTTCCTGTAACCCCACTTTTTAAGAAAGGAGGGAGAGAGAAAACAGGGAATTATAGACCAGTTAGCCTGACATCGGTAGTGGGGAAGATGCTTGAGACAATTATTAAAGATGTAACAGCAGTGCATTTGGAAAGCAGTGTCAGGATCAGTTAAAGTCAGCATGGGTTTATGAAGGGGAAATCATGCCTGACTAATCTTCTAGATTTTTTTGAGGATGTAACAAGTACAATGGATGAGGGAGAGCCAGTGAATGTGGTATATCTGGACTTTCAAAAAGATTTTGACACGGTCCCACACAAGAGATTAGTGTGCAAAATTAGAGCACATGGCATTGGGGGCAGGGTATTTTATTCTTTATTCTTTATTCTATCGTTTTATTTCGTACATGTTAAAAGACATCAATTAAAAAACAAAATAAACAAAAAAACAGAAGAAATACAAAGAATTTCATCCATTACTTAACGTCTTTACATGTGCGAAAAGGAGTAGGAAGAAGTGTGAACTTATTTAATCCTACCCCCATTCCCTAATCAATATTTATCACGTATTATCTATAATAACTAATACCTAAAATACATATATAACTACATATATACTCACTCACCCCTACAATCATATGAATATACCTATTTACACAATAATGTCTATGTTAACTACATCTGATATATATACATACATTAGGCCAATCATATACATACATATACCCGACCATTTACATACAAAATATAAATACAAATATAGTCACCCACCCGTATAATAAGTCAGATATTAATACAAAAATACTCATACACCCTTATATGTTCATATAGATATACTTATTTAAATAATGATGTGTTATTATATGTAGACTCCTGGTGACTGTTAATCCCCCTCCTCACTGTACCTAGAAAAAAATCATGTGTTTATATTTGTTTTTAAACTGGATGATGTTTGAACATTGTTTTAATTCCGCATTCATTCTGTTCCATAGCTTTACTCCACTGATTGATATAGAAAATCTTTTCATTGTTGTTCGAGTATTACGAATCTTGAAATTTAATGTTCCCCTTAAATTATACCCCCCCTCTCTTTCATAAAACATTTCCTGTAAGTTACTTGGTAGCAAATTGTTTCTCACTTTGTACATGAATTGAGCTGTTTGATATTCCACAATGTCATAACATTTGATTATTTTAGACTTTATAAATAATGAGTTGGTGTGTTCACAAAAACCGACATTATGAATTATTCTAATGGCTATTTTTTTCACTATGAATAGTGGTTGTAGTGAACTTATATATGTACTTCCCCACACCTCTATACAGTAACTTAAATAAGGTGAAACTAGTGAACAGAACAGAATGCGAAGTGATTTGTTATCTAGGAAATGTTTTGCTTTGGCCAGAACTGAAATGCTTCTAGACACTTTACTGTGGATATGTTTAATGTGAGATTTCCAGCACATTTTTTCATCTATTATCACCCCAAGGAATTTAGTTTCATTTACTCTTTCTATGTTAACACCCTCTATCTGTACCTGTGCTTGATTGTTTATTTTACTGTTCCCAAATATCATAATTTTTGTTTTAATTTTTGTTTTTGTTTTGTATTGACATGGATAGAGAAGAGTTTGGCAGTCAGGTCCTTTTCAGAATGGCAGGCAGTGACTAGTGGGGTGCCGCAAGGCTCAGTGCTGGGACCCCAGTCATTTACAATATATATTAACGATTTAGACAAAGGAATTAAATGTAACATCTCCATGTTTGCGTATGACATAAAGCTGGGTGGCAGTGTGAGCTATGAGGAGGATGCTATGAGGCTGCAGGGTGACTTGGATACGCTGGGTGAGTGGGCAGATGCATGGCAGATGCAGTATAATGAGGACAATGTGACAATTTGGTGGCAAGAACAAGAAGACAGATTATTATCTGAATGGTGTCAGATTAGGAAAAGGGGAGGTGCAACAAGAACTGGGTGTCCTTGTACATCAGTCCTTGGAAGTACACGTGCAGGTACAGCAGGCTTTGTAGAAAACAAATGGCATGTTGGCCTTCATAGCAAGAGGCTTTGAGTATAGGAGCAAGGAGGTCCTACTGTAGTTGTACAGGACCCTGGTGAGACCACACCTGGAGTATTGTGTGCAGTTTTGGTCTCCTAATTTGAGGAAGGACATTCTTGCTATTGAGGGAGTGCACCATAGGTTCACCAGGTTAATTCCTGGGATGGTGGGACTGACATATGATGAAAGAAAGGATCGACTGGGCTGATATTCAATAGAATTTAGACGGATAAAAGGGCATCTCATAGAAACATATAATATTCTTAAGGGATTAGACAGACAGAGAAAATAGGTGCAGGAGGTGGCCATTCGACCCTTCAAGTCAGCACCACCATTCATTGTGATCATGGCTGATCATCCACAATCAGTAACCCGTGCCTGTCTTCTCCCCATACCCCTTGATTCCGCTAGCCCCAAGAGCTCTATCTAACTCTCTTTTAAATTTATCCAGTGAATTGGCCTCCACTGCCTTCTGTTCACAACTCTCTGGGTTCACAACTTTCTGGATGAAAAAGCTTTTTCTCATCTCAGTTTTAAATGGCCTCCCCTTTATTCTTAGACTGTGGCCCCTGGTTCTGGACTCCCCCAACATTGGGAACATTTTTCCTACATCTAGTTTGTCCAGTCCTTTTTATATGTTTCTGTAAGATCCCCTCTCATCCTTCTAAATTCCAGTGAATACAAGCCCAGTCTTTCCAATCTTTCCTCATATGACAGTCCCACTATCCCAGGGATTAACCTCGTGAACCTACGCTGCACTGCCTCAATAGCAAGGACGTCCTTCCTCAAATTAGGAGACCAAAACTGCACACAATACTCCAGATGTGGTCTCACCAGGGCCATCTACAACTGCAGAAAGACCTATTTACTCCAATACTCAAATCCTCTCGTTATGAAGGCCAACATGCCATTAGCTTTCTTCACTGCCTGCTGCACCTGCATGTTTACTTTCAGTGACTGGTGTACAAGGACACCCAGGTCTCGTTGCACTTCCCTTTTTCCTAATCTGACACCATTGAGATAATAATCTGCCTCCTTGTTCTTGCCGCCAAAGTGGATAACCTCACATTTATTGTCTATTGTCTATTCATCTACATTATACTGCATCTGTCATGCATCTGCCCATTCACCCAACCTGTCCAAGTCACCCTGCAACCTCCTAGCATCCTCTTCGCAGATCACAGCCACTCAGCTTTGTGTCATCTGCAAATTTGCTACAGTTACTTTTAATTCAAATCATCTAAATCATTAATATGTATTGTAAATAGTTGCGGCCCCAGCACCGATCCTTGCAGAACTCCACTCGCCACTGCCTGCCATTCTGACATGGACCCGTTTATTCCTACTCTTTGTTTCCTGTCTGCCAACCAATTCTCTATCCATGTCAATACTCTACCCCCAATACCATGTGCTCTAATTTTCCCCACTAATCTCCTGTGTGGGACCTTATCAAAGGCTTTTGAAAGTTCAGGTACACTACATCCACTGGCTCTCTTTCATCCATTTTACATGTCACAGGCTAGATGCAGGAAAAATGTTCCCCATGTTGGGGTAGTCCAGAACTAGGGGTCACAGTTCAAGAATAAAGGGTAGGCCATTTAGGACTGAGATGAGGAAAAACTTTTTCACTCAGAGAGTTGTGAATCTGTGGAATTCTCTGCCACAGAAGGCAGTGGAGGACAATTCATGGATGTATTCAAGAGTTAGATTTTCAAGAAAGGGCTAACGGAATCAACAGATGGGAAGAAAGCAGGAATGGGGTACTGATTTTGGATGATCAGCCATGATCATATTGAATGGCGGTGCTGGCTTGAAGAGCCGAATGACCTACTCCTGCACCTATTTTTTATGTTTCTAAACTAGTACTATGTTAGCAATGTCACATTATTACAGAGATTTCATTAAACAGGAAAATATAGAAAGGACCTATGATTTCATTGATGTTAACTTGGAATAGAGGTGTATAGCATCTATGCTACTCGTTGAAATGACAGGAAGACCAAGATTTCAAGATTAAAGTAAAGATAAATGACCAGCCAGTAGAAATGAATATAGAAAAACCAGTGGATCGTTTTATCATGGATAGATATAGCTGCAGAAGGAATTACATCCACTACCTATGTCAAAAAGTACACTAGGTTTTAAGACTTAAGGTATGGGTCAAATAAAATGCGTTTCATGTTTTTATGGTCAACAATTAGAATTTACAATAGAATGGCTCAAATCCAGAGCGACTGACGTTAATAGGCAAAGATTTCCTAATTGATTGAAGAAATGCATGTGATGTCCAGAAAAGCTGTTAAACAATAAGAAGAATTTTTGAAAGTTATTTATGCTGGTAATACTCTCACATATTTGCATCTAAAGTATTGCCAAACCAGTACATTGTAAACCTTTGTTGGGGCCATGTTGCTTAAAACATCATGTGGAGGAAAATTTTGACAAGCTGAAGAAGAACGGAATCTGAATGCAACCAACTCAAAGTGAAAGAAAACGTGTAGTGCCCAAGACTACACAATGCTTAGATTATGTGGTGACTATACAATGGTCCTTAATAAGGCACTCAATGACATGCAATATCCATTAATGACATATCACTCCTTCCTGTTCCAATAAGCATCTGCTTATAGTTTGATGAGGGGTCCCTCACCCAAAACATTATTTAGTTTAAACCAGCACCTGCAGTACCTTCTTACATGAAACATTAACGATTCCTTTTTGCACAAATGTTGCCTGACCTGTTTAGTTTTTCCTGTATTTTCCATTTCCTGTATTTTCTCCTTCCACGTGCAAATGTTTGGCCTACTACCTATTTACAAATAATTACAAGGGGCTTGTAGCTTAATGTGCCAATAATTGTCTCCATTAAGCCATTTTGACTCATTCTACCATAGACAACCCCTTAATCTATTTATCCCTCTCCCACCTTCTCTCTATTAAAAACTTACTTGCATCTCTTGTTAAAGTTCAGTTCTTAAAGCAGACAACAACATAAACAGTTAAAGGTAAATCAAGCAAAGCTTTAATTATCGTCAGACGGGAGTGGGGGGGCCAGTGCTAATGGTGTATGACCATACTCAGCATTCCCCCTGTTTCCACTCAAAGATACAGCATTTTCGCAGCATTTTTATACAGAATTTGTAGCAAGAATGTTTAACACAACATTTCCTTCAAATCAATCACAAACTGTATCGAACACAATATACTTGACACCCTACAGTTATAAACTATTCCACACAATAAGTCATTAGTCGAAGGTAAGGATCCTTATCATACCACAGAAGGTCTTGGTTACACACTCCCACAAGTAGTCAACAGTTAACCACTTTCTAATCTTAGCGAGAGCATTGTCCATCGTCTTTCCCAGACATTCTTCCCAGGCCTAACAGGATATAGTAGCATTCAAGCTTTAAGAATCACATAGTTGTATCCTGCCTGGTGCAATTTTGCAAACATCAGCTATTCAGGACCCACAGTTCAGGCTCATCCTGTTCATTCATTCTACCATTTTATTATTTCTGTGGTTTCCAGGGATTGTAAGTTTCAGCTACCAGACATCCTTATGAGCAATTAACATTCCTCCACTTTCAACAATATAGAAGCCCCAAAAGCATACAAGCAGGTTTGCAGACAATGGCCAAGCATCCCATCATGCAGAGTTAATAGCCATTAACTCTTTCATTCCCTCCTTTTATCATCTCATGATAACATTAAAGTTCTCGTGAAGCACAGAGAGATCGGGTACATTTAATTATAAACAATAGAACAACAATTAGCAACAGAATCGAGCCATAATGTAAGATGGTCCCCCAGAGGTTTCCAAAGAAACAGAATGGCCATGTACCCGAGGGAGCACCCTTGTCATTATAATGGTGCATTTCTTCCCCGACCTTCTTGATCTTATTTACTTCTTGAGAAATGTTGGCAGCTAGGTCAGTGATGTTAGAGGATTCATCGGGGATGTAGGTACAACACTTTTGTCCTACAACTGCACAGGTCCCTCCTTTTGCTGCTAAAATTAAGTCTAATGCCATATGGTTCTGCAGTGCCATGGTATGGAGGACTACTATCTCAGCTGTCAAAAAGGAGATGGCTTTTGGGTATCTGCAAATGCATCAGCAGTGGCATTTACCACCTTTTCCATTGCAGAGGCCATGTTAATCAGTTTGTGTGAGATGTGGGCTGTGCCGTAGAAGGGAAAGGCAATCATCCAGAATCGTTCAGTCTCTGAGATACCTCATTTGGACCTTAAGGGAGTGTATATCTCAGCCAAATGCTGCACAGCTCTCATTTGAGGGACAACATACGCCAAGTAGCAGCATCCCCTCCAAGAGGTAGAGCCCTTCAGCCTGTCCCATCCTTGATCATCCCCAGGTAGCATTCCAGATAGCCAGGGGTATGCCCATGATCCACATACATAATAAGTACCGTTCAATGGCCGGGATGGTCCCGTATGCCAATTTGAGGTGCAATTGCTGTTTCCCAAAAACACCCCGTTACCCTTCATGGCAAATGGCATTGACTAGTCACTGAGGGTGAATGGCCAATTTAAATCGTGGGATGTTCCCCACACTAGCCTCATTTATCATCCAACGTGGTCCAAATGGTGGTGTATACCATCCTGCAAAAATAGATTTGTTTCTTACCCTCTATCCAGGGACATACACCTTTATGTTATCGGGACCTATACGATATTGGCTTCCACTTACACAGCCACTACCCAGGATCACATTATGAAAACAGTAAGCAGCTCGGACCTCTGTAAGATTAAAGGGAATGGGTAAGAGAGGTATCCCTTCCCCACTGGTATGGGGAACTTGGGTACACACCCAGCACTGATATTGCTGTGGAAAGCAAACTCGTAACTCAACGACAAAAATACATTTTTCTCTCCAGTCCAGCCCCTCTGGGCCAGTCCCAGGATAGCAAGAAGATTCAACAGTCATATATTTTATCTTTCAATTTTCCAATACGCTTGCAATCGGTCAGGTGTATCCAGCGAGGGTTGTTTTCGACTTTACCGGTGGTCGGTGTGGTGAGTAGTACTTGGTTTCCAGCGCTCGCCTAACTGTTTCTGATCCCAATTTCGTATCAGCACGTAGTCACCGGGCTAGACCTTTTCTCCTGCTGACAGAATACGAGTTAATTGCTGAACATAGGTTATTATTTCATCATTCAGTGCGTGCAAATCTAGGGTTCCTTCATATGGTCTGCTAGCTCCCTAAGTCGTTCTCAGGGGTTTATCATAGATAATCTCTGCGGGGGATAACTTTGTTACATTATGGGGAGTTACTCACATTTCAAGCAAAGCTAAAGGTAATACCTTAATCCATGTCTGCCCCATTTCTCCCATTAACTTTGTAATCTTATTCTTAAGGGCTCCATTGGCTCTCTCAACCATACCTGAAGTTTAGGGGTGATGTACACAGTGAAACTGTTGTCTGATGTTAAAATAAGCACATAATTCTTTGTTAACAGTTGCAATAAAATGTGGACCATTATCAGAACTTATATCAGTAAGCAGCCCGAATCTTGGAATAATTTCTCTTAACAATAATGTCACAGTAGTTTCAGCAGTATTATTAGTGGTTGGTAGAGCTTCAATCCACCTTCTAAACAAATCCAATATCACTAAGCAATATTTATAGCAATGGGCCCGTGGCATTTCAATAAAATCAATCTGAATACATTCAAATGGTCGTGCTGGCATCGGTGTCATCCCGGAGGGTACATTAATAGGTTTGCCTGGGTTGGATTTCTGGCAAATCTTGCATTCGAAGACTTGCTTTAGGGCCTCCTGATGAATTTTTGGATGCCACCACGTTTCTTTCGTCATCCTAATCATTCCCTCCTTTCCGGCATGTGTAAGGGAGTGGATATAGGTTAGAAGGGTGGGTAAGAATGCATCAGGTACACAAACTTGTCCAGGAGGGGTGAGCCAAAGTCCCATGGTGGAATCAATGGCGCATCACTCTTGATTCCATAGTTGTTTCTCATGTTAGGAACAGGGGACGTACAATGAGATCTGGGTGTCCTAGTGCATCAGTCACTGAAAGGAAGCATGCAGGTACAGCAGGCAGTGAAGAAAGCCAATGGAATGTTGGCCTTCATAACAAGAGGAGTTGAGTATAGGAGCAAAGAGGTCCTTCTGCAGTTGTACAGGGCCCTAGTGAGACCGCACCTGGAGTACTATGTGCAGTTTTGGTCTCCAAATTTGAGGAAGGATATTCTTGCTATTGAGGGCGTGCAGCGTAGGTTTACTAGGTTAATTCCCGGAATGGCGGGACTATCATATGTTGAAAGACTGGAGCGACTAGGCTTGTATACACTGGAATTTAGAAGGATGAGAGGAGATCTTATCGAAACATATAAGATTATTAAGGGGTTGGACACGTTAGAGGCAGGAAACATGTTCCCAATGTTGGGGGAGTCCAGAACAATGGCCACAGTTTAAGAATAAGGGGTAGGCCATTTAGAACTGAGATGAGGAAAAACTTTTTCAGTCAGAGAGTTGTGAATCTGTGGAATTCTCTGCCTCAGAAGGCAGTGGAGGCCAATTCTCTGAATGCATTCAAGAGATAGCTGGATAGACCTCTTAAGGATAGTGGAGTCAGTGGGTATGGGGAGAAGGCAGGAACGGGGTACTGATTGAGAATGATCAGCCATGATCACATTGAATGGCAGTGCTGGCTCGAAGGGCCGAATGGCCTCCTCCTGCACCTATTGTCTATTGTCTATGTGCAGAGGCGTTCCTCTGTAATTCCTGAACCTCCCTCATGTCTGGCAAAACCGTTCTATTTACTAGTTCTGTATGTCCTGGGGGTACCAGGTTATGTAATCTACAGGCTGCATTCTTGGCTACCTGATCTGCATAGGCATTTCCCTTGGAGACGGGATCGTCTCCCCCTGAATGGGCGTTACATTTTAGAATGGCCAATTGTTTTGGCAGAAGAAGAGCCTTGAGGAGGTTACTGACGATTAGGGCATTCTTAATTGGTGTTCCCACATTGGTTTTCCCTGTCTTTCCTATCCTCTTCTTCGGATTCTGATCCCGCACCCGCATCTTCTTTGTCTCGTGCCCTTACTTCTCCCCTGGCTTTTCCTATTGGAATTTTGGGGTTTACGGGAGCCACTAATGGTGCCTGTATTTCAATAAGGGGACTGGCACTTACTGGTGTGTCATATGGAGGAGGTTTCCTCCATGTGGGACCCTCCTCATCTGCACTAGCAAAAAGGGTTGTCATGCCAGACATAGGGTCTCCGGTTATTGGTACCAGGTTTTTTCTTAACTACAAATTGTTTTGGTTCTGAGCTCTTTTTATCAATGCTCCGAGCGCGATCTTTTTTAGTTCTTTTTTTTTCCTGCCCACTGACACTCAATCTGGAGCACCTTCCATTCTTTCATAGTTCCATCCTTATTTCTCAACTCAATCCCCTTCTCACATGCATTATCCATCCAACTCCTATCTCGCATCTCCTCCCTCTTCTTTTCTGCCTCACTCTTCCATTCTTTAATTCTTTTTTTCCATTTCTTTCCTGCTTCTTTTTCCCAAATTGACATTTCTGCCTTTTTAACAGTTTCTACATCCCATGTTCCTCCAACTGGCCAAGACTCATCACCCAAACGTTTGGTTAACTTATAACTTAATATTCTAGAATCTTTATTATAACACATGTGTTGCATGGGCGTTCCCCCGTCACTCTTATCCAAATTATTCCTCATCTTAATTTATGACAAACCTTTTGAGTTTGCTATAGCCAATTGCTGACTACTTTCCCAGTAGCAAAAATCTCTTAATTAATGACAAACCTTTTGAGTTTGCTATATCCAATTGCCAACTACTTTCCCAGTAGCAAAACCATTCAGAATCTTAACTTACAATAAACCTTTGGAGTTTGCTCTACCCCATTGCCGACTACTTTCTCAGTAGTAAAACCATTCATAATCTTAACTTACGATAAACCTTTGGAATTTGCTCTACCCCATTGCCGACTACTTTCTCAGTAGCAAAACCATTCACAATCTTAACTTACAATAGGTCTTACCTTCGATGTCTGTTTCTAAGGATCTCGGCTGAAACTAGGTCAACCTCCAGACGAGGGACCACAGTGTTCCCGGGAGCTTCTTTGGGAGGTCGGTCTCAAGGGTTCCGACTAGAGCTCAATTTTCTCCCCATCTTGTCCTGGTTACTCTTTCCCAGGCATTCTTCCCAGGCCTAACAGGATATAGTAGCATTCAAGCAACAGAAGATAACTAAAAAGGCAATACGGGGAGAAAAGATGAGGTACGAGGGTAAGCTAGCCAATAATATAAAGGAGGATAGTAAAAGCTTTTTTAGGTATGTGAAGAGGAAAAAAATAGTCAAGGCAAATGTGGGTCCCTTAAAGACAGAAGCAGGGGAATTTATTATGGGGAACAAGGAAATGGCAGACGAGTTGAACTTTGGATCTATCTTCACTAAGGAAGATACAAACAATCTCCCAGATGTTCCAGTGGCCAGAGATCCTAGGGTGACGGAGGAACTGAAGGAAATCTACATTAGGCAGGAAATGGTGTTGGGTAGACTGATGGGACTGAAGGCTGATAAATCCCCAGGGCCTGATGGTCTGCATCCCAGGGTACTTAAGAAGGTGGCTCTAGAAATTGTGGATGCATTGGTAATCATTTTCCAGTGTTCTATAGATTCAGGATCAGTTCCTGTGGGTTGGAGGGTAGCTAATGTTATCCCACTTTTTAAGAAAGGAGGGAGAGAGAAAACAGGAAATTATAGACCAGTTAGTCTGACATCAGTGGTGGGGAAGATGCTGGAAAAGATGAAATTGTGGATAACAGTAACAGGATCGTTCCGAGTCAGCATAGATTTACGAAGGGGAAATCATGCTTGACTAGTCTTCTGGAATTTTTTGAGGATGTAACTAGGAAAATTGGCAGGAGAGAACCGGTGGATGGGGTGTAACTCGACTTTCAGAAAGCCTTCGACAAGGTCCCACATAGGAGATTAGTGTGCCAAATTAGAGCACATGGTATTGGGGGTAGGGTACTGACATGGATAGAAAATTGGTTGGCAGACAGAAAGCAAAGAGTGGGGATAAAATGAGTCCCTTTCAGAATGGCAGGCAGTGACTAGTGGGGTACCGCAAGGCTCGGTGCTATTTACAATATACATTAATGACTTGGATGAAGGGATTAAAAGTACCATTAGCAAATTTGCAGATGATATAAAGCTGGGTGGTAGTGTGAACTGTGAGGAAGATGCTATGAGGTTGCAGGGTGACTTGGACAGGTTGTGTGAGTGGGCGGATGCATGGCAGATGCAGTTTAATGTGGGTAAGCGTGAGGTTATCCACTTTGGTGATAAGAATATGAAGGCAGATTATTATCTGAATGGTGTCAAGTTAGGAAAAGGGGACGTACAACGAGATCTGGGTGTCCTAGTTCATCAGTCACTGAAAGGTAGCATGCAGGTACAGCAGGCAGTGAAGAAAGCCAATGGAAGTTGGCCTTCATAACAAGAGGAGTTGAGTATAGGAACAAAGAGGTCCTTCTACAGTTGTACGGGGCCCTAGTGAGACCACACCTGGAGTGAAATTTTGGTCTCCAAATATGAGGAAGGATATTCTTGCTATTGAGGGCGTGCAGCGTAGGTTTACTAGGTTAATTCCCGGAACGGCGGTACTGTTGTATGTTGAAAGACTGGAGTGACTAGGTTTATATACACTGGAATTTAGAAGGATGAGAGGGGATCTTATTGAAACATATAAGATTATTAAGGGGTTGGACACGTTAGAGGCAGGAAACATGTTCGCAATGTTGGGGGAGTCCAGAACCCGGGGCCACAGTTTAAGAATAAGGGGTAGGCCATTTAGAACAGAGATGAGGAAAAACATTTTCAGTCAGAGTGTTGTCAATCTGTGGAATTCTCTGCCTCAGAAGGCAGTGGAGGCCAGTTCTCTAAATGCTTTCAAGAGAGAGCTAGATAGAGCTCTTAAGGATAGCAGAGTCAGGGGGTATGGGAGAAGGCAGGAACTGATTGTAGGGGTACTGATTGAGAATGATCAGCCATGATCACATTGAATGGTGGTGCTTGCTCGCCGAATGGCATACTCCTGCACCTATTGTCTAAGAGGGGAAATAGCTGGTAGAAAGAGGTGGGAAGGTGTGGAGCAAGAGTTGGTAAGGGACAGATAAATCCAGGTAAAGTGGGGAGGTGGTTGATAGACAGATGAATCAAGTGGGGTGAAAAGGTAGTCAAAACTGAGAGGTGAAAAGGGCAGCAGGTGGAATCTGAGAAGAAATGAAAATGATGAGTGAAATGTAGAATTAGAGGTAGCAATTTTGGGTAGATAGGCAGGGGTATGTAATAAGGGACCCAGAGGGGGTAGTGGTTAGGGTTGCCAACTTTCTCACTCCCAAATAAGGGACAAAAAGTGACATCACCACCCACGCCACCTCACCCAGCCAGCAGCAGCCACGTGCTCCCGCTCCACCAATGGCGGCCGCCGGGGCCGGGGGGGGGGGGGGGGGGGGGGGGTGGGTTGCTATGCAACCTCCATTAGGCGAACACACTCAGCCCTGCTCCCCGAACACACTTTGTTCACTTACACTGTCCAGGCCTACAGTGTCGGGGCCTACAGCGACCCCGGACCTCATACGGGACAAGGGCAGTCCTGCACAGGACAAACCAATTTAGCCCAAAATACAGGATGTCCCGGCTAATACGGGACAGTTGGCAACCCTAGTCGTGGTGGACGATGAGCAGATGGGGGAGATGGATGAGAAAGAAAAACATGATGGGGATAGGAGGATTGGAAAGGTGTGTGGGTGGATAATCAGAGAGATGAGGGAGTTACCTGGAATTGGAGAATTCAATATTGATGCTGTTGGGTTGAAGGCTACCCAAGTGGAATAAGAGGTGCTGTTCTTCTATTTTATGTGGCCTCACACTGGCAATGGAAGAGGCTGAGTGAGGACAGATAGGTTGGTACAGGATTGGTATTTGAACTGGTTTGCTACCGGGTGCTTCAACTGACCCTGGCGGACAGAGCGTAGGTGTTTGGCGAAGCAGCTACTAGGCTGCACATGGTATCACCAATGTGGAGACGGCCACATGGCAAGCACTAGATGCAATTGGCGTCCGAAGACCTGCTCAGCTGAATAGTTCTACTAGAATTTTCTGCTTTTATTTCCATTTCCATTTCACTCGGTTTGTGATTCAATGCGTGAAATCAGATGATCATTTAAAACATTCAGAAACAATCTTCGTGCAGGTTGTGTCGAAGGTTCGCAGCGCGAACGTGCCATTGAAACGGTTGAAATTCGTACTCAGACGGATGGCCAATGCCGACCCTGGCGCACGCGCAGAAAGCTGGGGTGGAAGGTCACCGGCGAGGAAAAAACTGGCGCGCGAACGGGGAAAGCGAGGAAAATCAGGTAAAAACTGGACGTGGAGGAGGGGAGAAAAGAAAGGCAAGGGCCGCGAAGAGGTGTGTGGCGGAGGGACAGTGTGGGTGATAGAGCGGGAGGAGGGAGCAGAGAGCGGGGCTGCGAGTGACGGCGGGTTGCAGCGAGGAGAGAGTGTAACTGAGAAGTTGGTGGCGTGGAAGATGTGAGCTGGTGTTTTGGGGGGGGGGAAGAAGATAGAATTTGGTTGACGAGGAGGGAGTTGGGTAGGTGAGAAGGGGGGAATGAAGTAGGTCCCCCTTACTAGTTTGTGTAAGAAGGAACTGCAGATGCTGGTTTAAACCGAAGATAGACACAAAAAGCTGCATTAACTCAGCGGGGCAGACAGCCTCTCTGAAGAGAAGGAATGGGTGACGTTTCGGGTCGAGACACTTCTTCAGACTCGAGTCTCAGTATCACTCAGTGTCAACTACTCTTCAATGTTAATACGTTGCCCAATAAATGGCTTGGCAAATAAGATTTATCCATTATATTTAGAAGAGCTACTGTTTTACTTAATGTTGCAGCCAATTCAGCATGTTCTCCACAAAGGAATGCATCTGAAAATTCTGTAATTCAGTCCTCCACTCCACCCTTATCACCAGACACCCTCCAATGCCATCTTTCAATTCACTGACATTGTTGGATGAATAACGTAACGGTGAGTCAGATTACAGGAGGAAGATTGAAATTCTGATTGAATGGTTTCAGAACAACAATCTTACCCTCAACGTCAGCAACTCCAATAAGCTGATTGTTGACTTCAGGAGTGGATGTGTTTAACCCATTGACTTCAATGTTCCAATAGCAGCTTGTGTATTATACTTTCTTGGTGACAGCACATTATAAAAGAATCATTTCTATATCTCCATCTCTCCTGATCCATTGTCACCCAGATTCTAATATCCAGTCCTGTCACAGTTATCCACTACAAAGATAATTATCCTTGGCTTCTGTCACCAGTATCTCTGTTCTACTGACAATTGGATATAATTAAATCTATTATTTGACCTTGATTATGTTTCCTTCAATCCCCATATGCCCACCACAGCAATCCATTTGCACCTCTAATTTGCCTTTCTTCATTCCTGCCTTCGCCCACCTGCTGATGAAATCCTCCTATGTCATATCTTGACATGACTGTTCGAATGTCGTGTCTACTGACCTCCCAGTGGGTGCTCTCCACAGATGAGCTCATCTAAAAATCTGCAACCCAGCTTGTTTCACTCCTTTTCCCTCTTCCCATAGTCCTGCAAATTCATCCAGTCAGGAAATTATCCAACCCCATATCGAATGCTGCATTTGTACCTGCCTCCACTAACACTTGGCAGTGTTGCACTGTTCAACTGTTTTTACTTTAACTTCCCATCCCATTCCCATACTGACCTTTCTGTCCTGGGCCTCCACTGTCAGAGTGAGGCCAAATACAAATTGGAGGAACAGCACCTATTTCATTTGGGCATCTGACAACCCAATAGTATGAATATTGATTTCTCTTACTTCAAGTAACCCTTGCATCCCCTCGCTCTCCATCCCTCCCCCATCCAAGTCAGCATACTAGTTTCACTGTATCACTCGTTATCACCTTCCCCCGCACACCATTGTGCGCTCCACCTTTCTTTGATCATCATTGATGGCTTTGATTTGTCCTTTTGCATATCTGTCATTCATTTGTTCTATGTACCTTTTCATATCTCCTTTCCCTCTGCCCCGATTCAGTCTGAGGAAGGATCTCGACCTGCAACATCACCTATTCCTTTTCTCCAGAGATGCAGCCTGAGACGCTGAGTTACTCCAGCTTTTTGTGTCTTATCTTCATCTATCACTTGCCAGGCTTTGCACTGTCTCTCCTCTCTTCCAGTTTTCTTCCCAGCACCACAACAATTAATCTGTGAAGAAAGGTTCTGACCAGAGACATCACCTACCCATGTTTTCTAGAGATGCTGTCTGACCCGTTGAGTTACTCCACCACTTTGTCGTTTTATTTTTACATGCAGCAGGTAGCATAAAGAGAAAAATACCAGGGTGCCGAATATAGTGTTGAAGTGTTTTACATAGAAAAGTACAACATAGGAACAGACCCTTCTGTCCACAATGTTTGTGGCGAACATGATGCCTAGTTAAACTGATCTCATCTGTCTGTACATGATCCATATCCCTCTATTCCCTGCACTTCCATGTGCCAGCTAAAAGCCTCTTAAGCGCCACTATTGTATCTGCCTCCACAGCCTCCCCTGGCAATGCGTTCCAGGCCCCCACCACACTGCATGATAAAAAGGAAACTTGCTCCACACATTTCCATTAAACTTTCCCCCTCTCACCTTATAGCTTATACCCTCTAGCATTGGACATTTCCACTCTGGGAAAAGGGCACTGACGGTCTGCCCTGTCTATGCCTCTCATAATTTTATATACTTCATTCAAGGCTCCACTCAATCTCCAATGTTCCAGAGAAAACAATCCAAATCTATCCAACCTCTCCTTGCGGCTGAAACCCTCCAATCCAGGCAGTATTCTGTTAAACCTCCTTTGCAGCCTCTCCAAAGCGTCTACATCTTTCCTGTAATGTGATGACCAGAATTGCACACTATGTTCCCAATGTGGCCTAACGGAAGTCCTATAAAGTTGTATCATGACTTCCTGACTCTTCCTGACTGAGGGAAGGAACAATTGAGGACCCGGCGTGGGGGGATTGCCGTGAGGGAGGGGAAAGAGCAACGGGGACCCGACAATGGGGAACCGCCATGAGGGAGAGGTAGCGCAGCGGTAGAAGTTGCTGCTTTACAGCGAATGCAGCGCCGGAGACTCAGGTTCGATCCTGACTACGGGTGCTGCACTGTAAGGAGTTTGTACGTTCTCCCCGTGACCTGTGTGGGTTTTCTCCGAGATCTTCGGTTTCCTCCCACACTCCAAAGACGTACAGGTATGTAGGTTAATTGGCTGGGTAAAATGTTTTAAAAAAATTGTCCCTAGTGGGTGTAGGATAGTGTTAATGTGCGGGGATCGCTGGGCGGCACGGACTTGGAGGGCCGAAAAGGCCTGTTTCCGGCTGTATATATATGATATGATATGATATGATAGTACAATGGAGGACCCAGCTTGGGGAGGCCGCCGTGAGGGAGGGGCAGGGGGGAAGAACAAAGGGGGAACTGGCGAGGGGGGGATTTGTGACTTTGTAAGCACCCTTTATGGGTGCCTATTTGCAGACCATGGCAAGATATGCAAGCTCAGAATTTCACTATGACTTGTCACATATGACAATAAAGTATTCAATTCCATATTCAATGCCCCTAGCAATGAAGGCAAGTATAGCATATGCCTTCCTAACCACCCTTTCTACTTGTGCTGTCACCTTCAATGTGCTTCAGGTTTAGTGATGCAGGTACTGAGGGAGTGCAGATTAAAAAAAAGCAACAAGGGCCAAATGCATAGATGGGGTGGAATAGGGGGAAAAAAACTGCAGATGCTGGTCTAAATCGAAGGGAGACACAAAATGCTGGAGTAACTCAGCGGGTCAGCCAGCATCTCGGGAGAGTAGGAATGGGTGACGTTTCAGGTTAAGACCCTTCTTCAGACTGATGGGGAGATCGTACCATATGTTAATCTTGTGGGTGGCCTGTTCATTTGTTTGGCAACAGCAGGGAAGAACTTATTCGTGAATCTGGTTGTATGTGTTTTCAAGCTTTTTTATCTTCAGCCCGATGGTGGAAGAGGAATTGACTGGGGTGTAAATTATCCTTGATTATGTTGGCTGCTTTCCTGAGGCAACCTGGTGTAGATAGAATTGATGGGGCAGTGGCTGGTTTGTGTGATGAACTGGGCTACATCCACAACTCTCTGCATTTTTTTGCAGCCTTGGGCAGAGTAGTTGGCAACAAACATGACACATCCTGATAGAATGCTTTTACAGTGCATCTGTACAAGTCAGTAAGATTGGTTGCCAAAGTTCCTTGTTGCTTTCTGGGCTATAGCTTCAATGTCCGTCGTCCGGAGAAATCGTTGCTGATATTTACACCCAGGATTGGGTGTACACCCAAGCTCTTGACCATCTCCACCTGATACCCTTGATGCAGACTTGGGCATGTGCTCCACCTTCTTTCCTCGTTTGACTTGTTGACATTCAGAGAGAACTTATTAGTTTGACTCCGTTACCGGTGTTGAGAGTTATTGTGGAGGATGTTTTATCGCATATCCTCATTAAATGTGGACATTGTATCAAAATTAATAATATCAGTTCTTCAGGCAAGTTAAATATTATTTACAAGTTTAAGATAAAACATTTTTTTGAAGATATTTAACTTTCACATTTGCTAATTGTTTTTGCAGAAGGACTTTATTGGATATTTAGAGATGTCTGAGATTAATTATGCTGAATATCCCAAAGACACAATCATTTTGCTGAAAGAGAAACTAATTTGCCGGGACTCTCAGATTGTTACTCTGCTCTCACTGTTAGGAGAGGTAATTTTTATTTAAATAAATTAGTATGAAATTGAGGAAAGTGGTTACTTTGTATATTATTCTATCATATTTTACATTATCAGTTTATCAAAAATGTAATTGAAGATAATTTGAAGGCGCTTCTAGTTCCCTTTATTTTTCTCTTCATGCTATCTTTATTTTTGTTAAATTTTTAAGTATTCTTCCATTGGTAAAACATATTACTGTAAAGTTACTGCTTGTTTTGGAAGTATTGTTCCATTGGTAAAACATATTAGTGTAAAGTTACTGCTTCTTTTGGAAGGGTGGGAATCCATTGAAAAATGCAGTCTCAGATGAGATCTGCAGTCTGAAGGTCAAAATGATACAATAAGAGTTAACCCCAGTTAATTGACTTTATACAATAGTTCTTGAGGATGTGAGCACTACTTTTTTTACCTTTTTAAACTTTTCATTGTATTTTTTTAACTCTTGGCATTGTAGCCAATGTTTTATTCCTCAACTATGTTCTGAAATAACAAAGGATTTCATTAGTAAAAGACAATAAATGTTTTCATATCTGCCTGCAACAGTGATTGCTTGTTGGAAAAATACTCAGTTCACTGTTAATTACTTAAGGGTCACCTGAAATGCGATTTTAAAAAAAAATCTTCATATTTTCATTTAATTTCTATTTATTTAACTTAATATTCCATGTTTCTGGCAGACATTCCATTTACTTTCTTTAGCCATAATGTTTTGTAAAATTTGTCACAAATATCAGCATTATGCAAAAGCAGCAGATTTTTTGATATTGAAATAAAGGCACAAATTAAATATTTCATTTCTATAAATATTTTGTTTATTATTCCAGCCTCAACATTATAGCTACCCTTCCTTTTTCGTATATGGGCACACTGCAACAGGGAAAACCTATGTGATACAAACATTGTTGGAGACATGCAAGGTAAATAAAAACAAATTTTGAGTCTGGTAATGGAAAATGTGATTAGTTCCAAAAGAATGTTGTATAACATCAATCAAATGGATTTCAACAAAAGCCTGCTTTAGATTTTACTTTAGACTAAAGAGATACAGCATGTAAACAGCTTTGGCCCACCGAGTTTGCACTGACCAGTGATCATCCCCTACACTAGCAGTATCCTATACACTGGGAACATTTTACAATTTTACCAAAGCCAATTAACCAACAAACTTGTATATCTTTGGAGTGTGGTAGGAAAGTTGCAAGAAACAAGGAAAATTGAAGAGCAAGGCTAGTTGGTATCCTATTTTTTTCACTCTTTACAGATTATCTTTTGACGTGTAAATTTAGGAATACAGGTGGCAGTAGAATTAAACGGTGTAAACAGAGGAACAGATTCTAGTCGATATCACCTTCGACCTTTGTATGAATGGCTTACATGCTGGATTGTGATTTCTTCATGCTCCAAGGAAACTTTGTTCTGCAGCCTCAGTAACTGTACTTACTAAAGAAAAGCAAAATCCAGCTGTAGGGGTTTGTTGAACTGTAGTGTTTTTTGCCTTATTCTGAAAATTATATTTGCAGTATTTGTGGCTTTTACTTTCTGTTAGCTTTGTGGCTATTACGATTTTTTTTGTTTTATTGCAGTTTCCCCACGTAATTGTGAACTGTGTGGAATGCTTTTCCTCAAGAATGCTTTTTGAACAAATACTTAACCAACTGCAGGGTAATTGGCTCTCCTCTGAGAATGAATGCATACCATATTTGCGGTGTAATACTCTTAATGAATTTGTTCTACGATTTAAGCAAGTGGTCCGTGAACAGAATCTGCTCAATCAAACTGTCTACATTGTAAGTGATTTTGAAATGACGCTAGATTAAAAAAACTTTTAGCAAGGGTTATCGCAGGAGTGTAACACTGTCACGTAACATCTCCTCCCTCAGCTCCATCCAGGGACCCCAGCAGTCCTTTCAAGTTAGACTGAGATTTACATGTACCTCCTCAAACCTCATTTATTGCATTCGAAGCTCCCTATATGGCCTCCTTTACCTCAGCGAGTCCAGAGTGTAGACTAGGCAACCGTTTTGCCGAACACGCGCTCAGTCTGCCAAGGCTTGCTGGAACACCTCCATTGCCAGAGTTAGGCCAAATACAAACTGGAGGAACAGCATCTTGTATTCTGCCTGGGTATCTTACAACCAAAAGTACGAACATTGAATTCTTTAATTCCCCCCCCCCGCCCTTTTTTCCACCCCTCTCTTCCACATGCTCCATCCGGATGCCTACCGATTTTTTTCTACTGTCCAGATGCACTTTTCTGGTTCTTTTTTGTCATGTCCATTATTGAATAACCAGGAGATAGAACAAAGCTACTTTGCTTCCTTAATGATCTCTCATTAATGAATCTTTGATATCAAGCCAATGACTGTTCCCCTTTGATTAAGATATTACACATACTCTTTAGCTTGATAATAGACAAAATGCTACATTGTTAGTAAAATAGATTTTAAAAATTGTTTGCTTATGGATAAAATCGCAAAGTTAGAAACTGCATGTAAATGATTAGAGTAGTATGGACCGGAGGGAAATATTTCTTATTTAATTATTTCATTCACTATTTGCATGTCCCATTTAAGGTATTGGATAATGCAGAACAGCTAAGAGAAATGGATGCAAACCTGTTGCCAGGATTTTTGAGGTTCCAAGAATTGGTAGGTAACTTATTAAGTAACGGTAATTTATCTATACACTGTAATGGCTTGATTGTAATCATGTATTGTTTTTCTGCTGACTGGTTAACATGCAACAAAATCTTTTTACTGTACCTTGGTACATGTGACAATAAACTAAACTGATCTCTGAAACACAATCACCATTTTGTTATCTCTTGATTTCTTAAAACATTATTTCAAAACCTTAATGTTATCCTGTTCATAAATTAATATGAATTTTCCCCAATAAATTATCAGAGCTTGCAAAATATAATACACAATATTTGTGAAAGTCAAAAACAAAAATGTTAATAGCCATTTAAGAATTCTTCAAAGTTACTGCAGCTGTGGACAAGTAGAGAAGGAATATTTGCTGTGATACACAAATGAAAGGGTAAAAATGTCTTTAAATGCCTTTGAGGGATGGATTGGCTTTATCAAGGAAATTGTTGAGGGGATCCATGATCGGGTGGATAGTGAAGAAAGTAGTCTCAGCGTACAGAATTGGACTGATCAGCTGATAAACAGGACAGGGTGATGGCAGACAGAAATTACTCCTAATAAGTTCAAGGTTATGTATTTTAGCGGGTCTAGTTAGGATAGAATATACACCATGAACGCGAGGGCCTTGGGAAGTATTGAGGAACAAAGGGAACGGTGTTCAAACAAAGATTCTTGAAAGTAGCAGTACTGGTGCACAGGGTAAAGTAGGTGGCAAATGGTATTCTTGGCTTCAATAACTGACAGATTATAAAATCGGGGATTTAAAATATAAAACATTGGTTAGGCTGTAGCACATTGCTTGGGAGAGGATATTTCAGTTATAAGGAGAGACTGGGTAAGTTGGGATTGCTTTCCTTGGGGCAGAGGTGGCTGAGGAGGAACATAATAAATCTGCAAAATGAGGAGATGCATCAATAGGGTACACAATAAGAATCTTTTCTCTGGCAGTGAGGTGTTTTCTTGCGCAATTTTTAATTTCTGAGGTCGGGATGCTCTTGAGCATCTGTCTAGTATAACTATCTAAAGCAATGTCTCTGAGTGTCAATAGATTGGAATTAAATCAATAGATTGGAATTAAAATCAATACAGGTCCATCACCGATTTTCTGCCACCCTTGGTTTCAGAGCCTTTCCAGATTATCTGTTTTTTGCCGGACCAACAGAGGTGACAGCCTCTGAGAGGAGTCCAACTGTACCAGAACGGTCCACCAAGGCAGCCAAAGAGCTGAAATATCGGCGTGCAAAGTCTGCATCGGAAATGGATCCGCTGGTTCCAGAGCCCCAGCCACAAGGAGCGCATTCAACCCGCTGATCGTTTGCGGAAGTCCCGTTGAAATCGAGATCAGCCTCACCTGGCCTAGGCGCAAATTTGTCAGGGGGGGGGGGGGGGGAGAGAATTTCAAGTACATGCTTGTATTTTGGCCAGGATTAAAGGAGGTTCCGGACCATCAGTTGCCTGTAAATCGGTGCAGGATCTGTATTTAAAAACAACAATTGAGGTGTAACAGGACAAAAATTACTACAATGCAAGGCATTAGAATTAATATGAACAATGATCATATTGTTTTTTTTAAGTATGGAATTTCATACATTTATCATCATTTTCAACAATTGTAACTATAATTTATGAACATTGTCAACAATTGTCTTGTTCACAGGCTGAAACAAACGTCACTGTTATTTTCATCAGTGAAATTGTCTGGGAAAAATTTCGGCCAAATACTGGCTGCTTTGAGCCTTTAACTTTGTATTTTCCGGACTACAGCAAAGGTAAAGTGCCTCTTTATATAGTTTTTATTTTTTGATTGCATGTAATCTCGCTTTTCTTAAAAAAGGTTTTTCCTCGTTCAGTCCAAAATGGCCTACACCTTATTCTGAAACTGTGACCCCTGGTTTTGGACTCCCCCAACATCGGGAACATTTTTCCTGCATCGAGCCTGTCCAATCCCTTAAGAATTTTATATGTTTCTATAAGATCCCCTCTCATCCTTCTAAATTCCAGTGAATACAAGCCCATTCGATCCATTCTTTCATCATGTCCGTCCCGCCATCCTGGGAATTAACCTGGTGAACGTATGCTGCACTCCCTCTGTAGCAAGAATGTCCTGTCCAGGAAACTCTTGCATTCCCGGATGGCCCTGAGGTAATCCAGCTGCTTTTCCAACTCCGCCACACGTCCATTCAGGAACCGCACCTGGACACAGTTCTTGCAGGTGTAGCTCCCAGAAGCTCCAGCGGTGTCCCTACCTTCCCACATCCTGCAGGAAACACATTGCACCAACTTGTCCGCCATTATTTTAGTGTCAAAAAACAATTCAGGCTCAAAAACAAGCGTAACTTCCTCACCTCAGCTTCCTCGCCGAAGACTCGCACTTTACTCACAGGGCAAGACTCACAGCCAAAGACTCGCACTTTTCTCACAGAGCACTTCCCTCGACAGGGCTGCACCCGGACAGGGCTGTGAAGGCCAACATGCCATTTTACTTTTTCCGAAGTAAAATTGTTGCTCAGCCCAGTTAAGCTTCTCCACCCCAGTTCTTTCGTGTCTTAGGCTTTCAACTTATGAATGGTAAATGGAAAGTGCACAGGTTGGATGTCTTTTTAAAAAGAGCCCCACCAAATAGGTAAGAGATTCCATTCTCAAAATAATTTAGCGTATAGATCAATAATTTGCTATTAATTTTATCACCTTCAACTGTAACAATGACTTTGCAAAGTCATTCATTTTCTCCCATATTAATATCATCCAAATATATTTCATTGTTTATTACTTAATATAAATTGGTTTCTGTTGAACCACTTGAGAATTGTAATCTACCTCTAGCATAGAATAAAATAGGATGGTGAATTAGTGACGTTCTGCTCTTGCTTTTTTGCAGCTTTCCTTCCTACAATTTGATATTGAGTTTATTGCTCTAAACTCCTCTGCAGATGGATACACAAATTTAAATTCAATTGCTATTAATTAATCTTATTCTTAACAGATGACATCCTGAAAATTCTTTCACACGATTATCCTCCGGAATTTTCTGCGGATTTTTACATGTCGTACATTAACATACTGCTTGGAGTATTCTATACTGTCTGTCGGGATTTGAAGGAGCTGCGACATTTGGTACGTTTTTTTACTGGTTGAAGGATCTATTGAGGAGAAAGTGGTTTTTTTTCTTCCATTACTGCACATCCCCTGCTCAGTATATCTGACAACTGTGTTGGATTTGGTCGCCAAATCACAGTCTCAGAAGTGTGCAAACTGCATCTTGCCAAAGGTTTAAGACCTTGTACAAATATAGATAAAGAAATTTCACATTGGCAAGATTGACATAATTTGCAATAAAACAGATTTTGTAGATTTGAAGTGTACATGGACATAAGAAAATTCTGATATGTAGACTGAGAAATCAGTCAACCAATTTAGCAGTGATCAGTTGGCAGGCTAAATATTTGAGCTTTTAATATTTTAATTAAGTATGACCATTTAAAAGCTGTTCTGCAGAGTTGCAGAAACCTCTAGTTATCTATCAAGGAAATTAACTTTGGTGGAAATAAAAAATGGTGTCAGAATTTTTTTTTTTAATGACATCAAAAGTCGAGGACAATTTTGATATTAATAGGTTGTGTCTTGTCATGTTTACCATCACCACTGTCAGTGTGTTGGCAAGCAACGCTGCTAAATGTATATTCAAAGTTATGCCGCAACAATTTATTTTTCTAGTTGTTGCAGACAAGTAATTGTAGTCAGGTGACAGTGATGTCCAAGTTTAATTTTCTCCAATCCAGTGATTTTTATATAATTGCATGGAAGTCATATTTATTTACAATTGGTTATTTTTAATTCCAGTATTACCACAAAGCAGATTCTGTTGAAATGTTTGGGATGTACAAAAAATAAAATGTTATGATATATTTTCTTTAACGAGAGCAAAATATTGTAAATGGAAAACTGAAACAAAAGAGAAAATGCCGGAAAGTAGTAGGTCAGGCAGCCTCCACACAGAGAGTAACAAGTGAACCTTTCCTGAGAATGGTCAGATCGGTGTATTGGAACGCATGCTGGTTGCATCTAAAAACCAGTAGTCAAAAATGATGATGATGGAAAGTGAGCTTACGTGGTCATATCTACTGCCATTATTTTAAATTTCCCAGTGTCAACATTTATACTGTTTAGAGGGTTTTACTTTGTTGCAATAAATTGTGATTTTAAAATAAAGTTCAATTATTGTTGAAATGTGCATTAATTAATCTTTTATTTCCTGAAAATGTCTTTGGGTTACCCGATAGAGATTTTCTATTGGGTCAGTACTGTGATTAGTCCGTTTATTTTAAGATGTTTTGAATTCATTGAAGCTGACTGCCCTTAATGCGAAGGACTAGAATGCTACATCCCTGGGTGGCATTTGGGCACGTCACTTGCTTGCTAGATGGTAGCTCCCAATTTTCAGCAGTGTGTCTAATTCCCATTTTGGACCATTACCCTAAATGCATCACACATAGAAAATATTCTAAAGATTCAAATTTCACACAAAAAAAGACACAATGCTGGATTAACTTTGTGGATCAGACCACATCTCCGGTGGACATATTTTCCAGAGATGCTGCCTGATCCGCTGAGTTACTCCAGTACTTTGGTTTTTTTTGTAAAGCAACAGGGCAGCACAGTGGCGCAGTGGTAGAGTTGCCAGAGACTCTGGTTCGATCCTGATTACGGGTGCTGACTGTACAGAGTTTGTACTTTCTCTCTGTGACTGCGTGTGTTTTCTCTGGGTACTCCGGTTTCCTCCCACTCTCCAAAGACGTACAGGTTTGTATGTTAATTGGCTTCAGTAAAATTATCCCTAGTGTGTAGGATAGCGTAAGTGTACAGATTGCTGGTCAGTGTGGACTCAGTGGGCCGAAAGGTCTGTACCTGCACTGTATCTCTAAAGTCAGCATTTGCAGTTCCTTGTGTCTAAATTTCTCATCTATTGTCTTGATCAATACAAATGTTATTGTTACCGATTGGGAAATTAGATAGACTGGCATCATATTCAACAGGGACATTGTGGGCTGAAGAGCCTATTCTGCTGCTGTACAGTTCTATGTTTAATATACTGAGCAAATTCTGCTTGAAGGTAGTTTATCATTTTTTCTTGCATCATTCAGAGAATGAGAGTTGATTTAATGGTCCAGAATTTAGTCTTTGCTGAGCTACACGCATTTGTTGGAAACTGAAGAATTGCACCATACATGCTTGCTTCTGCCAAGTAGGAACTAGTGGAGAGAGGCCAACTCCATATGTGGTGATAATGAGCTTCTGTGAAATAAATAGTATCACTAGGGCGGCACAGTGGCGTAGCGGTAGAGTTGCTGCCTTACAGCGCTTGCAGCGCCGGAGACACTGGTTCGATCCCTACTACGGGTGCTGTCTGTACGGAGTTTGTACGTTCCCTTGACCGCATGGGTTTTCTCCGAGATCTTCGGTTTCCTCCCACACTCCAAAGACGTACAGGTATGTAGATTAATTGACTTGGTGTATGTGTAAGGTGGGCAAAGATTGTAATCAGTTCATAATTTTTGGACATCTGAGCATGTACAGAAATTGGAACATTGCAGTTATGCAGGAATCATTGAGAAAGATGTCAGAGGCTGCTAATGAAATATTCTGATGAATTTTTAGTAGTGAAATTAACGAAATTAATATACCTTAAACTGACGTGCATGTTTGTGTTTTATTTCAGGCTGCAATAAATTTTCCTAAGTTCTGTGAACCTGTTCAAAAAGGGGATGGTAAGCCACATAGATGTTAGTTTTTAAACAGTTGCAATGAGAAACTGAAAGTAACTTAGAATCTCTTGAAATAGTTTACTTTTTTAAAAAAAGTATTCATTGTTAAATGACCTCCAGAAAATGCAACTTCTTCATAAATAAGAGGGCATGTTAGATTCCAAATAGTTAACTTTTATTTTTTATCTGTAATTAGCCAACAAAAGTACAGTTTGATTAATGCACCAACTAGTTCATACTATAGATGTTTTATCTATGGTAAATTTTCCAATACAAAAATTGAATTTTAAATTACAAACAAAATGGGATGGCTGAATTTTGCAGAATATAACCTACCAAGTCTATTCCCTACTCCCGGTCCGTACCAGATTGAAATCTCAGCAGTTATTTGCTTTTTAAATGACTCCATGATTCCTGTACTTGTATGTTTTATTGTACTCTGTACTTGCAAGTGCATTTAAATTATGATCTCTTCATCTTAATTTTTTATTTTGAGAACTATAACACTACTTATGATCGAGATTAAACTTTGAAGCTTTTCTAATCTTTCCCACCAGTTGATTTCTTAATGTCAGAAATCTTTACAGGCTCTCAAGGAATTTAATGTCTTCTTGTGTCCTGATTTGTAACTTGGTATTGTGACAGTGCCCTCTCCCATGGCTGTCGCGCTGATCCCTTTAACTGGCAGACAGGCCACGAGAGGCCAATCCTCGTTATTATTGGTAACAGCTTGGTCCAATTAGCTGGTATTGGGTGGCCACTTGAATCTTGTTAGCTTACTCCCCATAAACCGAGAGATAAACAGAATGAGAGAAGAAGAAAGGAGGGGAAAGTGGAGCACCTCCCAGTTAGCTGTGTTCCCCAGTCGCAGCTTTGAGGAAGTCTGAGCCACAGGGACAAACCCGAGACCACCCGCGCCATCGTGTGATCAAGACGACTGGAAAGATGAGGACCCACAATCCTGTTTATATCAACGGGACGATGGTGGAGAGAGCTATAAACTTCAAATTCCTGGGTGTCAATAACCTTTCTATAAATAGCAGAATATACTCATGATAGGCCTGACATTTAGTCCAAGAACTACAGACTGTTGGAAATAATAGTCATTTTTCACACATGAATGTAGCTCGACGCGTTTGCGCATTTGGCATGTATACCTTTTTATTTGCTGATAAGTTGCATTACGCGCCATATTACGAATTTTGATATAAAATTCTGAATTTTGGACATAAAAATTATAAATTTGTAAAATCAAATGTAAAAGGAGGTCTGACTTGTGGGTATGCACACTGAACTTTTTTTCTCGTTTATCATATTGTTTACAGTGTACTATGTTTACATATTCTGTTGTGCTGCAGCAAGTAAGAATTTCATTATTCTATCTGGGACACATGACAATAAAACACTCTTGACTGCCGGGAAATAAGCTCTGGACAGCCTCCTCTACCTGAGGCTAAGACTGAGTGGCCGGCGTAAGCCTGAGATGCCAGAACCTCTTCCTGACCACAATGAGACAATGTGTCCACATGCAGAGGCAAAGATTGGCCGTCAGGATAATCCAGAGACCACCAACGTGGCCTCATCAAGCCCAAAGCTGAGCTGCCAGGAAGAAATCTGTACCGTCAGCACCTCCTCTTGAGGCAAGGATGAACTGTTAGAAGAAGTCTGTTGATCGCCACGCCTCCTTCAAAGACCAGGACTAAACTGCTGGGACAAGCCCAAGATCACCAGTGTCATTGCAAATGCCTGCGTGGTCCTAGACTTTCTTGCCACTGTGAATAAATGTTCACCAGTATATTTATTTGTTGTACTTGCATGCTGCATGAAAACAATATAGTTTTGTAGTTGTGCTTTGCCCCTCTGCAACCATCACTTTTGTGTTCTTTTTGCTGCCTTCTCTATTTAAAACTGAAGTGGTTTGCTCAAAGTGGTTATTTTATAAAAATATATTTAATGTAATATCTGCAGTTCATATCTATTTGCTGGCGAAATTGAATGGAGTAAGGAAGACTAAGATTATTAATATTCCAACATTGTATTGAAGTCTAATAGCTATTTTCAATAGTTCATGGAAATGCAGTTTTCCAGAAGTGTGGATTAACCTAATGCAGATGTGAGATTTGAGCTGAATTTATTTTTGGGTCTTCCTCAGAATTTTGTGAGTACAAGTCCACCATCAATTTTCCAACACTCTGGTTCCAGAGCCTTTCTGGCTTATCCATTTTGCCGTCAGAGTTTCAGAGCCCCAGCCGCAAGCAGCAAATTTGACCTGCTGATTGGCTGCAGAAGTCCTGATGAGGTTGAGATCGGCCACCTCACCTAGCCTAGGCGCCACATTTTTTGGGAACTTCCTGGGAAGGGGACTTTTTCTGGATTAAAGGATTGGGGGGGGGGTTTGGTGGACCACCAGTTGCCGGAAAATCAGTGTGAACCTGCATTGAGGGGAAAATACAGTAAATCTCTGCTGTGTTTTGTGAGGAAAATAAAATGAATTTGGGTCAGAGCACTTTCCTGGTGCATAAGAATGTCTTTTGCAAGTCGAAAAGATACCATCAGAGAATGTTCTTGCCATTTTAGAGGGGACTGTTACGTACATTGGAGAACTTCTATCAAGGTGTAGAGAGGGAAAAAAGAAAATGCAGATACAATGTTTGCAAATGCTCTTTTTTTTTCCTAGTCAGTGAAGAGGATACTCGTCGGCTGTGGAGAAACATTGAACCACACCTTAAAAAAGCAATGCAAACTGTTTATCTGCGAGAAATATCAAGGTAATAATCTTATGAATAATACAATAAATTTTGCAATACTTGGTGCAAGGTGGCAGTACCTAGGCTTGCAAGTATGTGACTTGAATGTGATGCTTTCTGAACTGGAAGTAGAACTATTACCATCTGAACAAAGCTCACACAGAACTTTAGTAAAGTGTAAGGATAAGTGTAAGTGTAAGTGCCACAACTAATGTTATCTAGGATCTGAATACGATAGTAATGTTTAATTGGTAACTTGACATATCTGACATAGTCAAGAAAGTTTTATTGTCATGTTCCGAAACGGAACAATGAAATTCCTACTTGCAGCAACACAACATAGTACTCTGTAAGCAGAAATGTGTAAAATTGTTCCCGTAGATTGGTGTATTTGTCGTTGATGCATTGATATACAGTATTCTAAAGTTTAAACTTTAATTACAGACATGTTTTTCTTTTCATAAGCACCAACTAAAGTTGTCTTGGATTGCTGATTAATTCAAGACAAAAAAATAATCTGCTCCATAACTTGCCAGTAAAATATAAAATAAATAAGCAGTATTATTTCAGACTCAATTGCACCAGACCAAAATGCTTATTTGCTTAAATTGTTCAGAGTAAAATGTTCAACTTTCATTCTGTTAACTGATAATACAGATAAAGTTAATAAAATTAAATATTATCTCATGCATCAGTTCTCAGTGGGAGAGGCTGCAGCAGGAAGATGAAGATGATAGACACCTGAAAGGTAGTACAATTTTATCTAATTGACCAGAGAAATGTTTGCCTTCTGTTGTTGCTGATCAGATCAATTTTAATAATGTATGAATTGCCAAGAAAGTCCTGTTTGATAATTACAAATATTATTGTGTCTCATTTAGGATTACAGTGATTTTTTAAAAATCCGCTCCCGTACAGATTAATCTATTGTTATCAGTAATATTGACACTCTATAACCATTTCAACAGCCTTTCCACTGGGTTGCTCTCTAGCACTCCAGGTTTTCTTATCTGGTGACTTATTGCATAGGTTCTCTCATCCACCTGCTCCCTTGACTGCCAAGAAGTGCTAAAACACATAATGCCATAAAATATATAGATAATTAATTTAGAATTTACAAATAATGTACATGACTATTTTTCGGGACAAAGGAACAGAAAAGTTTATCCACCTACAGCTGCTGAGAGGATTTAAAGTAACTTTGGATCAAAGGGGGGGAAAAAAGCAATATGGACAAATAAAGCAATAAACCTGAAGATTGGGAAAATTTCAGAGCTTGTCAAAAGACCAATGTATTGATAAAGAAATTGTTGGTGATTTA
Organism: Rhinoraja longicauda; assembly: GCF_053455715.1. Classification (NCBI taxonomy): domain Eukaryota; kingdom Metazoa; phylum Chordata; class Chondrichthyes; order Rajiformes; family Arhynchobatidae; genus Rhinoraja; species Rhinoraja longicauda. The sequence continues at coordinate 13,815,319 of NC_135975.1, forward strand.
TAAGACTAGAGTAGTAAAACATATATTAATGCAGATTGTAGGAGATTCTATTAACATGTCAAAATAAAAATAATTGAAATCAATGTGGCACCTATTTTAGACTGACAGAAGTAAAATTCTATTGAGAAATAAAATAGCAGAAAAATTAATGATGGTTGTAGAAAATCACCTGGACTAAGTGGAGAATTACAGGTTTAGATCTATCTTCAAAAAAATAATACCTTGTTTAAAAAAAGGTATTGGATTAATTAGTGGGATTGAAAAGATTATGGTCCCCGCAGATTGGGTCCCATTGACGTACAAATTCGAAGGAGAAAATGTTGAATCGGATACACCCTCAGAAAACCTGCCACAAACATCACCCGACAAGCCCTGAAATGGAACCCCCAAGGAAAAAGGAAAAGAGGTCGCCCCAGGAACAGCTGGTGAAGAGGTGTCCAGGCAGAAATGTCTGGGAGTGGGCTCAACCGGGGAGATCTCGAAAGAACCGCCAAACAACCGAGTGACGTGGAGGACATTTGTCAATGGCCTATGCTCCCTAGAGGAGCAAAGGGCTTAAGAAGAAGAAGTTTGGAAGGCAGCAAATGTAACCAAACCACTTAGATAGGACAGAGAGTAAAAACTGGGAGCTAGAGACCAGTTAGACTGATATCCATAGTTTGTAGCTTGAATTTATTATTGTGGAAATGGCAATAGGGGACATAAAATAACATCAAGTCAGGTCAAGTTGAGTTTATTGTCATATGCACGTATAGTAAGGTGCAGGTAAACTGATCTTATGAAAATGAAAATCTTGCTTGCAGCAGCATCAAAGACACAAAGACTCAGATAACACACATAAGCATAAATTACACAAATTCTGCAAGATAGTAGAAAGAAAATGACTGAACAAAAATTGGGCGTTATCCAGATGATAGGGGTCCGGGATGATATACACTGCCTTCTTGAGACAGTGTCTCATGTAAAAACTTCCTATGGTGGTGAAGTGCCCATGATGGAATGGGCTGAATCTACAATCCTCGCGTTTCTGTGTGTGCGAATTGCCGTATCAAGCCATGATGCCACTTACCAGTCTTCAGTGCATCTGTAAACGTTTGTTAGTGTTTGATGATATGCCGAGTAACTTTAAACTTCTAAGAAAGTTGAGGCACTGTCCCAGGACAGGTAATTCAAGATCTTAATGCCAAGGAATTAGAAGTTGATAATTAACTCTTGGTTATTAGATTTTATTTTAAAGTCCAGAAATGTTTTCACCTTCAACACCTCATCAAGAACGGTGTTGTAATGTATTACCTGGAACAAGCATATTTAAAGTGGAGCATAATCAATCTTTTCAAAACTGCAAACAAAATTCATTTTTGATGAATTTCAAATGATGCTTCAGGAATGTGTTTATTGCACACCAGCTGATGCAAATGTAATACTTGGTCCACAAAATATATCTGCTTCAAAGTCTGCAGAACTCATTGTCTTTATTTTTTTTAATGCTTAGGACTTTCTGCTCATGCTCATGTTGAGCTTCCATATTATTCCAAGTTCCTGTTGATTGCTGCTTACCTCTCCTCCTACAATCCTGCTAGAACAGACAAAAGATTTTTCATGAAGGTAATTTATTATTTAAAAATGTTCAATCCCTAATTTTAATTAAATCGCATGGAGTCGGAAAACATACTTCCAGCAGTGGACAATAGAATGTACAGATTTTGAAGGTGTAATTCATGGGTTTTATGAGAGAAATATGATTGAATTATTTTGAAAGATTTTTATTTTTCAGTGAGTTATGCAGTTAGTGCAGTAAGGCAGCACTGACTAGAAAGTCAGCTATAGTGTTATTGAAATTGGTCTAGGCATAAAGAGCCAAAAGATCTGGGCAACTTTGGGAGTTATGCTTTTAAAAAAATTGACATATTTCAGATGAAAGATTTCTTGTCCACTTACGGCAAGCATAAATAGGCTGACAAAATCAAGGCGTACTTTGAAAGGAAATCATTTATGGGCATATTCATATTCCATCACAAATTGCTATCAGTTGTTTAGCAGACGTCTGCAATTATTTTTTTCAAATTATATATTTCCTGCATAAATATATGTTAAATATATATATGCTGGGTGGCGCCATGATGGCAGCCTCGCCTATAGTCTGTTTGTCTTTTTCGTTTTTTTTGTGGTTATTTTTGGTGTGTTTAAAAAGTATGTGTTAATGTTCTCTGGTTTGTTTCATGTGGGGGGTGGGCAGGGGGGTCAGGGGAAACGTTTTTTAAATCTCTTATCTTGCCGGAGATGTGATTGTTTTCTGGATCGTATCTCCGGTTGCTCTGTGGCCTAACATCATGGAGCTGGAGGCCTTGCTCGGGACTGACTTTGAAGCCCGCCACAGGGCATGGACCTACCATCGCAGACAATTCTTTGCCTGCGGACATTAACATCAAGGAGCTCGCAGTCTCGGGTAGAGACCGATGTCGGGAAGCTCCAAAAGCCGCACGAGGTTTGACTAGCCCCAACCCGGGGTAGATCGCTCGGCGCGGGGGAGCTGAGATTCCCCCCCCCCCCGATGCAGGAGCTTGATTGCCTGGACGAGGAAGGCCCGCTGCCGGCTGTGGGAGTAAGATCGTCCCGTCAACGGACGGTTCAAGGCCCCCGACCACTGGAGGACAAAGAAGGGAAGAGATTGAACTTTTTTTCGCCTTCCATCACAGTGAGGAATGCGGAGGAGTCACTGTGGTGGATGTTCATGTTAAAATGTATTTGTGTGTTCTGTTGCTTTTTATTGGTATGACTATGGCAAATGAAATTCCTCGTATGTTGCAAAACATACTGGCTAATAAAGTATGATTATGATTATGATTAAATGTCTGAATTTAATGTACCATTTTCTAATTGGTGTGACGTTTTGAGTGCGCATGATTTTACTGTTTCATCAAATTGTACTGTTTATGGGATCTAAAATAAATTATAAATTATATTGGGCCAAACATTGTTGCCTTGTGATTGGAGATTTGCTCTGTTACCTGACATTATTAAACAATAATTAGATCTATTTTATGTTAAAGTACATTATACTTCATTGCTTTAAGTGCCAGTCTTAATTTTTTTGTTTGATGTGAAATCGTAACAAAAAATACTCAGAAAAACTGCTTGAATCCTTTATATATTTAAAAAAAAGAGTGGTATATTTTAAGGCTATGTTTGAGCAGTCTGAAGAAGGGTCTCGACCTGAAACGTCATCCATTCCTTCTGGCCACAGATGCTGCCTGTCCCTCTGAGTTACTCCAGTGTTTTGTGTCTACCTTCGATTTAAACCAGCATCTGCAGTTCTTTCCTACACATTAAGGCTATGTTTCTCAGGTTTCTAATATTTGTGAATAGAAATTATGATGTACCCAATTTATTCACTTTGAATAGACAGCTGATGGAATTAAAATGAAGTATGAGGAATTATTTGGAAGTTATTTCCAGGGGAGTGAAATTTCAGGCATAAAATGAATGGCTAATTTTGAAAGGAATTTACTTCCCATTTCAGGATTGTACAGATGCATGTTGAGTTATAATTGAAAGGTTCATTCCTTCCACTTTTAAATCCAGTAGAACTGTTTGGAACTGCAAATCATTATCTGAAGATATTTGAAACTCTCAAACAAATACAGGAATACAGAGCTTTATTTGTCATTCGGTACTGAGGTACCGAACGAAATTACATTGCAGTCACACACAAAAAAAAAAAGAACACAAGACACATGACACCAACACAAACATCCATCACATGACTCCAAACACCCCCTCACTGTGATGGAGGCAACAAAACTTCCACTCTCTTCCCCACGGACAGACAGCTCGTCCCCGACCGACCCGCACAGTCCCCGCAAGGGGATGGAAGTCCCCGCGGCCGAGCCGCACCGGGCGCTGAAAAATCCGGCGGCCGAGCCGGGCGATTGAAGGCCCCGCGGCCGAGCCGTACCGGGTGCTGAAAAGTCCCGCGGCCGATGGAAGGCCCCGCGGCCGTACCGTGCGCTGCTAAGTCCCGCGGCCAAGCCGCACCGGGCGATGTTAGGTCCCGCGGCCGAGCCGCGCCGGGCGATGGAAGGCCCCGCGGCCGAGCCGCACCTGCCGCTGAACCGTCCCGCGGCCGCGCCGGGCGATGTTAGGTTCCGCGGCCGGGCCGCACCAGCGATTTAAAGTCCCGCGGCCTAGCCGCACCGGGCGATGTTAGGTCCCGCGGTCGAGCCGCACCAGCGATGTAAAGTCCCGTGGCCGAGCCGCACCAGCGGTGTAAAGTCCAGCGGCCGAGCCGCACCGGGCGATGGAAGGCCCCGCGGGCGATGGAAGGCCCGCGGCCGAGCCGCGCCCCGCGCTGTGAGGAAGAGACCTAAAAAGGAAAGGTTTCCCCCACCACCCCACACATACACAGCCAAAAAACAAAAACAAAAACCATCCCAACACCGACACACAACAAAAAAAAGGAAAAAAGACGAACGGACTGCCAGCGAGCCGCAGCCGTTAGGCGCCGCCACACGTGACTACAATGGTACTCAGTAAAGGAGGAAGTCTGAGTCCCATGGCTGTCCTAATCTTAATCTGCCAATCAGTTTATTTTATGTTACTGGCTATCTGGCGAACTATGCAAGAAAGGATATTGAAATTGGTTGGGGCATTGAATGCTTACTTTGTAATTTGCATATATTTAAAGTTGCTCTTGGGAAATGCCAGTAAAGCATTCCCTGCTAAAGCTTGCATTTTAATAAACTCTTCAACAAAGTAGGTTGAGTCATTCCAGCCTGGAAGAGCCTGGATTTTTATCTTAATTCTGCATCCTTCGTTTGGAGTGCGTATTTTATGTTCCAGCTGGGGAATATATCATGCAGAATTATTATTTTGTATGTCTTTTGTACAAAACACATGTATTGTTAATAGCTTATTCAGATTATTGTCCCTATTATTTGAAAGGGTGTTAATTTCAGCAAATTATTTTATTAATGCAGAGTTGTAAAAATGTTTATTTTGCTAAAACAAAATCAAACAAACCTGTTCATAAAATCAAAAATATCAGATACAAGGGAATATTGTATTGTAATGAAAGAAATAACCTGGGACACTTATGATATGAGCAAACACAGCAGCCAAAATATGCATGCTATGGTTATTTTACTTAATTTTACTGAGTACCATTGTATTGATGGTTAGTTATAATTTGAGAAGTGAAATTCAGGGAACAGAGCAAATCTCCAATCCCAAGGCAACAATGTTTGGCCCAATATAATTTACAATTTATTTTAGATTCCATAAACAATACAATTTGATAAAACAGTAAAATCATGTGCACTCAAAACATCACACCAATTAGAAAATGGTACATTAAATTCAGACATTTAATCATAATCATACTTTATTAGCCAGTATGTTTTGTAACATATGAGTAATTTCATTTGCCATACAGTCATATCAATAAATACTTTACACCTACATTGCAATCACATCCAGCTTTCAAGTAGATGTTAAATTAAGAATCATTTTGGAATTACTGCAAAGCAGCCATGATCCCAAATTAATGATTAAATAAAATTGACGTAGAATTTGGAAAAACTGAAAATCCAGTTTTAGCTTTTTATTTTAGATATCTAATCATTTTGAGTACTTTACAGATCAATCTAATACTTAAACTTTTACCTGGTTATATTTTCCAGCATCATGGGAAAATTAAGAAAAGTTCATTTTTGAAGAAGCACGAAAAGGTGAGTTGATATTCACTGTTTTGTTTACTTGTTTGACTGACACTCTGAATGCTCTCTTGGGATTTGCACCCAAAGACACATGCATCCCTTACCATCTCTTTAACAATAAAGTATTCTATTTTCTTTTAAGAAATGTATTTGAGAAATAAAAAAAATCTTGACCTGCTCAATTCCAAAAAAATTCTTGCTCAGTCCCAAAACATTTCTTACCTGCTCAGTCTCATCTTGATAGTTACAGTCAAAAAAACAATTAAAAAACATTGGCGAGGACAAGAAACTGCATTGATTTAATGTTGAGCTTAGGAGCTACAAATTTAAATAACATTTTATTACCTGAACAAATTAAAAGGAATTTTTATGACCAGCAGCCTCGGATCACTGTGTCTGCATGTTAGAAATTGATGTTATTGAGGCCAGTTGCTCATTATAGCCATATTTACTGTGACAAACATCAAACCAGTTTCTATTACCCAATGCACCACTGATGGATTCAGGAATAATGAAAACCTCGCAGCAGGATGATGAGTGTATTATGATGGATTAGACTTTGTTTGCCACTGGTGAAAGAAGTGACCAGATAGAATTATATGGTCAGCTCAACACCGACAAGACGAAGGAGTTAGTGGTGGACTTTAGGAGGAGAGGAACACCCCTGTCACCTGTCTCCATCAATGGTGTGGATGTGCAGTTTACCAAGGAGTACAAATACCGTGGAGTGTACCTGGACAGTAAACTGGACTGTTTACTGAGGCCCTGTACAAGAAGGGGCAGAATCGGCTGTACTTTTTGAGAAGGGTCCGCTCCTTCAACGTCTGCAGCAAGATGCTGCAGATGTTCTACCAATTGATGGTAGCCAGTGCCATCTTCTTTGTCGTGTGCTGGGCGAAGGCTGTGGATGCCAACAGGATGAACAAACTCTTCAGGAAGACTGGCTCTGTCCTGGGGGCGGAGTTGGATTCATGGGGAGTGGTCTTGGACAATACAACTCACCCCTTCCATGACACACGTCAACCTGAGGAGACTGGTTCCACCAAGATGCAGGACAGAAGGTCACAGGAGATCCTTCTTCCCTTTGGCTATCAAACTGTATAGCTCCTCCTCCTTTTGTCGTGGAATAGACTGACTCTCCTTCCTTCCCCACCCCCCCACCCCTAATTCTTTTCACATACCCATAATTTTCCACTCGTCGCATTCATTTCATGTTTCATGTATCTTGTGTTTTATGACTGTTGGCAGATCAATTTCCCACTTGGGATAAATAAAGTTGTATCGTTATCAGCAACAAATGTTATCTAGTTTACACCCATGTTCATACATGGGGGTGCAGCCAAAAGTAAATATTTTGCAATCTGTAAATTCAAATATGTTACTAAATAATACCCACCACTACCATCAACGAAAATGTTGTAGTAGGAAATTCATAGCTGCATTCAGGAATGGCAGTTAAAACAGCTAATGAACTGATATTGGCAGAAATCACTGGGCCTGTGAATGATGCTGATCTTTCAATCTACGCTTGTTAATTAGAATGATTAGAATGAAGCTTAAAATAGTGTGAAAAAGAACACTATTAACTCCACGGGTGCCGTGATGTAGTTTCCATTTTATTGAACAATTTTTTTTTGCATTACATTCTGATCATTTAAATAGCTGGAGCCACCAACATTATTATAATTTGCGACAAACCAAAACAATAGGTATAACAGGTATAACAGAGCTTTATTTGTCGTTCGGTACCGAAGTACCGAACGAAACTACATAGCAGTCATAGAAAAAAAAAGAACACAAGACACATAACCCCAACACAAACGTCCATCACAGTGACTCCAAACACCCCCTCACTGTGATGGAGGCAACAAAACTTCCACTCTCTTCCCCACGCCCACGGACAGACAGCTCGTCCCCGACCGACCCGCACAGTCCCCGCACCGGGCGCTGAAACGTCTCGCGGCCGAACCGGGCGATGAAAGGCCCGCGACCAAGCCTTGCGCAGCTAAGTCCCGTGGTCGAGCCGCACCGGGCGATGTCAAGTCCGCAGCCGAGCTGCACCGGGCGATGTTAAGCCCCGCAGCCGAGCTGCACCGGGCACTGTTAAGTCCAGCGGCCAAGCCGCACCGGGATGTAAAGTCCAGCGGCCAAGCCGCACCGGGATGTAAAGTCCAGCGGCCAAGCCGCACCGGGATGTTAAGTCCAGCGGCCAAGCCGCACCGGGATGTAAAGTCCAGCGGCCAAGCCGCACCGGGATGTAAAGTCCAGCGGCCAAGCCGTACCGGGATGTAAAGTCCAGCGGCCAAGCCGCACCGGGATGTAAAGTCCAGCGGCCAAGCCGCACCGGGATGTTAAGTCCAGCGGCCAAGCCGCACCGGGATGTTAAGTCCAGCGGCCAAGCCGCACCGGGCGATGTTAGGCCCCGCAGCCGAGCCGCACCCCGCGCCGTGAGGAAGAGAAAAGTTCCCCCCCCCCCCCCCACACCCACCCACCCACACCACCACCCCCTCCCACACATACACAACCAAAAAAAATATATAAAAACCATCCCAACACCGACACAAAAAAAAAGGGAAAAAAAAGACGGACAGACTGCTAGTCAGACGCTGCCGTTAGGCGCCGCCATGGTTTTAATGGTATGCTTGGTTAATTCAGAACCTTTGGTAAAGAGGTATTTATGACATGATGCTGACTTTCCTTCAGGTGTATTTGGAGATCCCCTGTACAATCCATTCTAAGCCACCTCCTTTGTGACCTTTATTCCCGACAGTGAAATTCCTTTTCTCCTGTAACTGATACATGTGCAGAGTAAATTATTGAATCTCCTTTGGGAGTGCTCCTTTTCAATAGGCAGGATCAAAATTGCCAAATTTCGACTGCAGTTTAGGACTCCCTAGTGGAGTCGTGGAGTGATACAGTATGGAAACACCCTTCGGCCCAACTTGCCCACACTGGCCAACATGTCTCAGCTACACTAGTTCCACCTGCCTGTGCTTGGCCTATATCCCTCCAAACCTGTCCTATCCATAACATCTGGTGGCTGATGTGAAACTGGAGACAGGCTTAGATATTCAAATCCTTGGATATCATATAATTGAGAAGGTAAATTCGGTGGTGAATACAGGAAAACCTTTTCATCACATTCACTGATTTGTTTTATTGAACTTTTTAGGTGTTTTATAAAACCAAAATGTGAAGAACAGCTATTATTTCACTGCCTTGTAAGGGTATTAATTTTACTCTAGTGGGGAAGATCCATATCAGTCTCCAATGCACAAAATATAAGTTTTAGCCACTATACACGATTGGCATTAATCAACTTTCTAATGGCAAAGTCCTTTGAAAACATGCTGCATTGCAGCTTAAAGGGAAGTACATTCACGGAGAGCTGTTCAATTAATCGACTTGGAAGCACTTGATGTCCTTGGATGTAGCATAACTCAACATTTTAATATGTCTTGTTTCCTACAGACTAGCAATCACCTCCTTGGCCCTAAACCATTCCCACTGGATCGTTTGTTGGCCATTTTCTACAGCATTGTGGACAGCAGAGTAACTCCCAGTGCGAACGTATTTTCTCAGGTGTGTATGGAGTATGCTAGTGTGAAAATGTTGTAGTAGGAAATTAGGAAAATTTAAGCTTTGAAATAAAAATTTAAGCTTTGAAATAAAAATAGAAAATGCTGGTCCTCAGCAGACATCTGTGAATAGATGTTAACATTTCAAGGCAATGATCTTGCACCAGAATGTTTTGACTTTTGGTATTGAAAAGATTGGGCTGTTGGCAACTGAAACTAATTGCAATAGTGTGAAAATACATCAAAAGTGAAATTAAAAGGATGTAATCCTGAAATGGAAACTGTATTGCGATACAAAGATCATTATCTGGCAATGAAACCTTGGATCTGCTATTTACATACTCCACGTTTATGGAATCCATACATGAGGCACACATTGAATGCTCCTTCTCTGAAAACAGTAAATAGAAAGATTGAAACATACCCTTGAAGTTTGCAACATTATTAAACAAATACAGTGGACTGCTCCACTTTTAATATGCTTGGGTGAATATTGATGAAATAATTATTTGTTGTAAATTTCATAATAATGCAGATGTACTTGGGATAGTTGTCTGCTTTTAAGTCTGTCCCTCAGGATGATTTGCTTACACTCCATTTCTCTGTGCCACACTGCCTCTCTTGATGGATGGAGTAAAACGTTTTTTCCAAGGCCAGAAAAGGCCATGTTTATTGACAAATGTCCCTTCCTTGCTTCATTGTACCAAATGAAAGCATGCAGCTTTATTAATTTCACACAGTCCGCATTTATACATTTAAGATGAAAACTGACATGTTTATCTGAGTACTCCCAATTTACTGATTGACTATATCCATCCAGCCTATTAGCTTATGGCATTGAATGTGTAGTGCTGTATTAATATTTCATTTGGGGCTAATTGGAAAAATATGTACTTAACAAGTAGGGGACAAAGATCACCAGACAGTTGAAAAAAAAACTGCATGCCCTTCCTAGAACATTTGTTCCTATGGAAGGTTAACCTTTGTCTTTTTACAACAAAATGGTAAATGTAAAATTACCATAACCGATGCAATTAACTTGTAATGCATGACACTAACTCTTATGCTGCCAGCAACTCCAGGGAAAAGGAATTGCTCATCAATTGCAGATTTTGTTTTAAGATTATCAGCTAAGGTATTAACATTAAAGTGACAATCTGATTATGCAGTACTAAAATAGCACTGAGACGTTAGGATTGCAATCACAATATTTTTGAAATATCATATCGTGTTTTCTACTATTTTAAAAGATCGAATTATTATTGGGACAGACAAAGGAGAGTCAGTAGGCAGACAGACAAAGGAGAGTCGGTAGATGTTGTTTACTTAGATTTTCAGAAAGCCTTTGTTAAGGTGCGACATGTTAGGCTGCTAAGGAAGATGAGAGCCCACAGTATCAAAGGGCAATTATGAGCATGGATAGCAGGTTGGCTGGATGGCAGAAGACAAAGAGTGGCAATAAAGGGAGCTTTTTCTGGTTGGCTGCCAGTCACTAGTGGAGTTCCGCAATGGTCGGTGCAGGGGCCGCTACTCTTCAGGTTGTATATTAATGATTTGGATGAGGGGATTGAAGACTGGCAAAGTTTACGGATGATAAAAAAAATAGGTGGAGGGGCAGGTAGTATCGAGAAAGCAGGGACTCTGCAGAACTTGGGCAGGTTGGGAGAGTAGGCAGAGAAGTGGCAGACGGAATAGAGCGTAGCAAAGTGTGGAGTCGTGCAGTTTGGTAGTAGGAATAAAGGCGTAGAATATTTTCTAAAAGGGGTGAGAATCCAGAAATCGGAGGTGCAAAGGGACTTGAGAGTGCTGGTGCAGGATTCCCAAAAAGTTAATCTGCAAGTTGAATCAGTAGTAAAGAAAGCAAATTCACCCCTCCCAACCCGTCCGAATTTGGCGGAAAGTTTCCGCTTTCTTATTTCATTTCCGCCGTTCCGATTTCGCCTCACATTTTTCCGCAAAACAGTCGGTAATTGCAATTTGTCAATTTGGCCGCTAGAAGTCGCTAGGGGTTCCGTGAGAACCGCCCCCCCGCCCTGGAAGTCTCCCCAAAAATGTGGCACCCAGGTTGGGCAAGGCAGCTAATCTGGACCTCATCAGGACTTCCATGGCCGATCGTTGGGTTTAATTTACAACCTGCAGCCGGGGCTCTGGAACTCCAGCCCAGCAGGAGCCAGCACATCTATTCCCATCGCCGTCTTCCTTGGCCGGCTGGATAAACCAACAAAGCTCTGGAAACAAGAGTGCCAGAAAATCAGTGGTGGAAGTGTAATGAGTAAATATTAAATTTAAGTGCAAGATTATATAACTATATTAATTAATTAAGACTGGGTTAAAATATAAAACACAGCAGAAAAGCCAATTACCACTTTTTTGGGCTGATTATCAATGAATGTGCAAATTTACTTCAACAAGTACTTCCGTTTGCTTAATCGAGTCGCATATATCAACACTGTCTTCAGAATTTATATATAGTATAAGAAAATAACTGCAGATGCTGGTACAAATCGAAGGTATTTATTCACAAAATGCTGGAGTAACTCAGCAGGTCAGGCAGCATCTCGGGAGAGAAGGAATGGGTGACGTTTCGGGTCGAGACCCTTCTTCAGACGGATGTTAGGGGGGCGGGACAAAGGAAGGATATAGGTGGAGACAGGAAGATAGAGGGAGATCTGGGAAGGAGGAGGGGAAGAGAGGGACAGAGGAACTATCTAAAGTTGGAGAAGTCGATGTTCATACCACTGGGCTGCAAGCTGCCCAGGCGAAATATGAGGTGCTGTTCCTCCAATTTCCGGTGGGCCTCACTATGGCACTGGAGGAGGCCCATGACAGAAAGGTCAGACTGGAAATGGGAGGGGGAGTTGAAGTGCTTGGCCACCGGGAGATCAGTTTGGTCAATGCGAACCGAGCGCAGGTGTTGAGCGAAGCGATTGCCGAGCCTGTGCTTGGTTTTGCCGATGTAAGTAAGTTGACATCTAGAGCAGCGGATGCAATAGATGAGGTTGGAGGAGGTGCAGGTGAACCTTTGTCTCACCTGGAAAGACTGTTTGGGTCCCTGGATGGAGTTGAGAGGGGAGGTAAAGGGACAGGTGTTGCATCTCGTGCGGTTGCAGGGGAAAGTGCCCGGGGATGGGGTGGTTTGGGTAGGAAGAGACGAGTGGACCAGGAGTTACGGAGGAAAAGGTCTCTGCGGAACGCAGAGAGGGGAGGGGATGGGAAGATATGGCCAGTGGTGGGGTCCCGTTGTAGGTGACGGAAATGTTGGCGGATGATTTGTTGGATCCGCTGGCTGGTGGGGTGGAAGGTGAGAACGAGGGGGATTCTGTCCTTGTTGCGAGTGGGGGGAGGGAGAGCAAGAGCGGAGCTGCGGGATGTAGAAGAGACCCTAGTGAGGGCCTCATCTATAATGGAAGCCCCGTTTCCTGAAGAATTAGGACATTTCTGACGCCCTAGTGTGAAACACCTCATCCCGGGCGCAGATGCGGCGTAGACGGAGGAATTGGGAGTAGGGGATAGACTTTTTGCAGAGGACCGGGTGGGAAGAAGTGTAGTCCAGATAGCTGTGCGAGTTAGTGGGTTTATAGTAAATGTCCGTCACTAGTCTGTCTCGTGTGATGGAGATGGTGAGGTCCAGAAACGGGAGGGAGATGTCGGAGATAGTCCAGGTATATTTAAGGGCAGGATAGAAATTGGAAGTGAAGTGTATGAAGTCAGTGAGTTCTGCATGGGTACCAGAGGTAGCACCAATGCAGTCGTCGATGTAGCGGAGGTAGAGTTCGGGGATGGGGCCGGTGTACGCCCGGAACAGGGATTGTTCGACGTACCCGACAAAGAGGCAGGCGTAGCTAGGGCCCATGCGAGTGCCCATAGCTATGCCTCTAGTTTGGAGGAAGTGGGAGGAGTCAAAGGAGAAGTTGTTGAGTTGTCTTCATAACTTAGTCATACATTTTATGACCATTATTCTTTTATTCAATACCAAGAGAATTGGGATGTGTAAGGAAAAAGCAAAATAGAAAAAAAAAAAAAAAAACAATTTTTCTTTGTGTTGCAAAAAGTATCTCTGTTTAATAACCTTTCTATAAATAGCAGAATATACTCATGATAGGCCTGACGTTGTACATGTAGTCCAAGAACTAAAACTGTTGGAAACAATAGTCATTTTTCACACATGAATGTAGGGCAACGCGTATGCGCATTTGGCGTGCATAGCTTTTTTTGCTGACAAGTTACATTACGCGCCGTATTATGAATTTTGATGTAAAATTCAGAATTTTGGACATCAAAATTATGAATTTGTAAAATCAAATGTTGGCAAATTCAATGCTAGCAATTATTTCAAGAGGGCTTGTATATAAAAATAGGGATGTAATGTTGAGGCTCTAAGGCGCCGTCAGGCCACATTTGGAATATTGAGAGCAATTTTGGGCACCATATCTGAGGAAGGATGTGCTGGCTCTGGAGAGGGTCCAGAGGAGGTTTACAAGAATGATCCCAGGAATGAGTAGGTTAACCTGTGATGAGTGTTTGTCGGCATTGGGCCTGAACTTACTGGAGTTTGGAAGAATGGGGGGGGGGGGACCTTGAAACATTCAGAATAGTGAAAGGCTTGAATAATGGATGTGGAGAGGATGTTTCCAATAGTGGCAGAGTCTAGGGCTAGAGGTCATTGCCTCAGAATTAAAGGATGTCCTTTTAGGGAGGACCTGAGGAGAAATGTCTTTAGTCAGAGGGTGGTAATTCTGTGGAATTATTTGCCACAGAAGGCTGTGGAGGCCAAGTCAGTGGATATTTTTAAGGCAGAGATAGATAGATTCTTGATTAGTACATGTGTCAGAGGTTATGGGTAGAAGGCAGGAAAATGGGGTTAGGAGGGAGAGATAGATCAGCCATGATTGAATGGTGGAGTAGACTTGATGGGCCGAATGGCCTAATTCTACTCCTATCCTTTATGACCTTATTATTCACAAATAAAATTAATTTTATTGTGGGTATTTTTTCAGTGAACTTTCTGAAGATATCTATGTGTATATATCATTGTACTTTACCTTTCTTAGTCTCAGCCCTATGTAAGCACTGGTGAGAAAAGACTGTATTAGAACTTGTATTAGAAGCAACAGCTTCTAACATTTGGCTTCTGATTTAGTGGAAAGGTGTGACAGCAAACTTCCACAATATTTCCAGATCAATTCTGGAATTTGGTAGTCTGATTTGTTGGTGTCTTTTTTTTGTGATTTCTTAGAACAGAGATGCTTCAATAACTTACCATTATGAATGACAGTTCTGAAGTTTTCTTAATGAGCAGATCAAGCACTTTTCTCACTGTTAACCAATGATAATTAAGATGCTGCCTATTAATTGAAAGCTCTCCCACCAAAGCTTGAAGCTTGGACAAAAACAGAACCATGTTGGTATCATAAACAATATCTTTCCTAAATGGATTCCTCTGTGTGGAAGAGCCAGGTGTCTTTGTAAATCTTTCCTGGTCCATGGTCTTCCCACACCGACCTTCTTTCCTGTCAGAAATAGCCTGCTTTGTAAAATGAGGATCCTGTCTGTGGTGAAAAAAAGAGGAAAGTATATTGTGAATATAAAAAGGTGACAAATGGATACAAATAATTAATTTAGTGGCCAAATGGCATACGATGTGGGAAAATATGGTTATTCATTTTGTTAGGAATATTTTTTTAAAGGACATTATGCAGAACACTTAGATGCCGAAGGTACTGGTTGTCCTTTAGATTTAGATTTAGAGATACGGCGCGGAAACAGGCCCTTCGGCCCACCGAGTCCACGCCGCCCAGCGATCCCCGCACATTAACACTATCCTACACACACTAGGACAATTTTTACATTTACCCAGTCAATTAACCTACATACCTGTACTTCTTTGGAGTGTGGGAGGAAACCGAAGATCTCGGAGAAAACCCACGCAGGTCACGGGGAGAACGTACACACTCCGTACAGACGGCGCCCGTAGTCAGGATCGAACCTGAGTCTCCGGCTGTAAGGTGCATGGCGGGCAAAGTATATAATAGAGCAAGCAAATAGGAAGCTAATAGAATGTCACTGTTTATTGTAAGGGGAAATTAATACAAAACCAAGAAATTTGCACTTCAGTTTTGTGAGGTTATGTCTGAAGTTTGATGTATAGTGCTCATTTCCTTATTTAAGTATAGATAGTAATGCTTTGAAAGCAGTTTGCATTAGCTTTGCAAGGCTAATAGCTGGAGTGGGCGGATTGTCTTCTAAGGAAAGATTGGACCTACAGGGTTAGGGTTGCAACTGTTGGGAGTGAGGGACATCTTAATTGAAATTAGGACCTCAAGTGGTCTTGACAGTGGATGTGGAGACAATATTTCCTTTTGGGGGGAGAATCTAAAACTACAAATCACTGTTCAAAAATAAGTTTGCATTAAGATTTTTTTTCTGAGAGTCACAATTCTTTGGAGATCTTCAAATAGTGACACAAGCAACCCATTTAAATATTCTTAAAGAAGAGAAATTCTATACAAGTAAGAGTCAAAAGATTTCCAATAGTTTGAGGGAATGTGGAGTTGAAGTTATTATCAGAAGAACCATGATGTTATTGAATGGAAGGAATGGGTGACGTTTCGGGTCGAGACCCTTCTTCAGACTGATGTCAGGGGGGCGGGACAAAGGAAGGATATAGGTGGAGACAGGAAGATAGAGGGAGATCTGGGAAGGAGGAGGGGACGGGAGGGACAGAGGAACTATCTAAAGTTGGAGAAGTCGATGTTCATACCACTGGGCTGCAAACTGCCCAGGCGAAATATGAGGTGCTGTTCCTCCAATTTCCGGTGGGCCTCACTATGGCACTGGAGGAGGCCCATGACAGAAAGGTCAGACTGGGAATGGGAGGAGGAGTTGAAGTGCTCGGCCACCGGGAGATCAGTTTGGTTAATGCAGACCGAGCGCAGGTGTTCAGCGAAGCGATCGCCGAGCCTGAGCTTGGTTTCGCAGATGTAAATAAGTTGACATCTAGAGCAACGGATGCAATAGATGAGGTTGGAGGAGGTGCAGGTGAACCTTTGTCTCACCTGGAAAGACTGGGTCCTTGGATGGAGTTGAGGGGGGAGGTAAAGGGACAGGTGTTGCATCTCGTGCGGTTGCAGGGGAAAGTGCCCGGGGTTGGGGTGGTTTGGGTAGGAAGGGACGAGTGGACCAGGGAGTTACGGAGGGAACGGTCTGCGGAACGAGGGGGATTCTGTCCTTGTTGCGAGTGGGGGGAGGAAGAGCAAGAGCGGAGCTGCGGGATGTTCTGCGGGTCTCTTCCACATCCCACAGCTCCGCTCTTGCTCCCCCTCCCCCCATTCGCAAAAGGACAGAATCCCCCTCGTTCTCACCTTCCACCCCACCAGCCAGCGGATCCAACAAATCATCCACCAAGATTTCCGTCACCTACAACGGGACCCCACCACTGGCCATATCTTCCCATCCCCTCCCCTCTCTGCGTTCCGCAGAGACCGTTCCCTCCGTAACTCCCTGGTCCACTCTCCCTTCCTACCCAAACCACCCCAACCCCGGGCACTTTCCCCTGCAACCGCACGAGATCTATATTTTGATTTAGTTTGAACCTATACATCAACCTTGTTTATTGCTTTTTTTCTTCGCTTTCCTTCCACTTCACACAGCATAATCACTTTTTTTGCTCCATTGTTTATTTACATCACTGAACCCAAGTTGTGTTTCTGTGTGAGCACTATGTCTCAAAAGGCAGTCAGCATTATTTGGCCCAGTATTGAATGTTTGATTCTTCCTATGGTCCATGGGATTTTGAGCAATCTTCTTAAGCATTACATTTCCAATGAATAGACCTCTTGTTCAAATGTGATGTCCAGTTTTCACATCCACAGACCTCCCAACCCTTCCGCTTTCTTATTTCATTTCCGCAATTCCGATTTCACCTCACATTTTTCCGCAAAACACATACCTCGCCGCTCGCCCTGCCTCTCGCGCCTCACGCCGCTGGCCTCGCCCGGCCTCACCACGCCGTTGACCCGGCCTCACCACGCCGCTGGCCCCGACTCCCCATGCCGCTGGCCCGGTCTCGCCTCGCCGCTGGCCCGACTCGCCGCTGGCCCGACTCGCCGCTGGCCTCGCCTCTGGCCCAGCCTCGTTTTGCCGCTGGGCTCGCCTCGCTGCGTAGTGGGAGGCCCGTTGATGTTGAGAGGAGATGGGGTGTGGGGGAGGGGGGGTGGAGGAAGGGAGGGTGGGGGTGGGGGGGGAGTAGGGGTGGGAGGGGGGTGGGAGGGGGGTGGGGGAGGATGGTAGGTGGGGGTGGGGGAGGAGGGTAGGGGAAGTGGAGGTGGGGGGAAAGGTGGGGAAGGCGGGAGTCGGGAGGGAAAGGGTGGAGGGGAGTAGGGGGAATCGGGTGTGGGGGTAGAGGGAGTGGGGGGAGAGGGAGTAGGTAGTGGGGGGAGGGGGTGGGGGGGACATGGACTGTTGTGATTTGCTGTTGAAGACCACTGGAGCAAGTATGTCTTCAATGAAATTAGGTATGTGCATTTTTAAATGAAACTCTTTCTTCATAACTTAGTCATACATTTTGTGTAAGGAAAAAGCAAATTAGAGAAAACAAAACAAAACAAATTTTTCTTTGCGTTGTAAAAAGTATTTCTGTTCAATAACCTTTCTATAAATAGCATTTAAAATCAAATGTTTGGAGGTCTGCATCCATATGATGTTTAGGTTTAAACATGGTGTTATTATTTTCGGTGTTTTTATGTACGAGGCTTTTCATTTTTCATTATGAAGCACGGTAGCGCAGCGGTAGAGTTGCTGCTTTACAGCGAATGCAGCGCCGGAGACTCAGGTTCGATCCTGACTACGGGTGCTGCACTGTAAGGAGTTTGTACGTTCTCCCCGTGACCTGCGTGGGTTTTCTCCGAGATCTTCGGTTTCCTCCCACACTCCAAAGACGTACAGGTATGTAGGTTAATTGGCTGGGTAAATGTAAAAATTGTCCCTAGTGGGTGTAGGATAGTGTTAATGTACGGGGATTACTGGGCGGCACGGACTTGGAGGGCCGAAAAGGCCTGTTTCGGGCTGTATATTTATGATATGATATGATATTATCTAATTTATATACTCGGTTATTGCACTGGGTGGCAGCATTGTGCTAAGATTTGCTCAGTTAAATTTTGTCAGCTATTGGAAAGGAATATTGTTAGCGAGTAATCAAGACATTTATTTTGAGAACGTGTTCACTGCAAATGAACAATGTGTCATTCACCTCAGTCAATTTTCCAAAATCAAATGACAGCAGTTTGCCATTTAGAGCACCTGCTATATAAATACCTGGCAAGATGAGGTACTCAGATCAGTGCTACCATTGGTTCCTTTTCTTTATTTTTATCATTGTGCCCACATCATCACTTCACTAAAAATTACCCGAGTTAGATGTTTAGCAGCTAGTCTTCTTCTTAAGCCCTTTCCTCCTCTAAGCCATTGACAAATGTCCACCACCTCACTCAGTTGTTGGCAGTTCTTTCAAGATCTCCCCAGTTGAGCCCAGTCCCAGACATTTCTGCCTGCACACCTCTTCTCCAGCTGTACCTGGGGCGTCCTCTTTTCCTTTTTCCTTGGGGGTTCCATTTCAGGGCTTGCCGGGTGATGTTTGTGGCAGGTTTTGTGAGGGTGTGTCCAATCCAATTCGATTTTCTCCTTCGAATTTGTAAGTCAATGGGATCCTGGCTTGTTCTTTTCCACAGGTCCACATTGCTTACTTTGTCTCTCCACCAGATGTTTAGTATTCTCCTGAGGCAGGTGTTAATGAATGTCTGCAGCCTGTTTGTTGTGTGTTTTGTTGTTTTCCATGTCTCTGATCCACACAGAATCACCTGCTTCACATTTGTGTTGAAGATGCGTATTTTGGGGTTGATTGAGGTGTTTTGAGCTCCAGATCTTCCTGAGCATGTTAAACACCACCCTAGCCGTATTGATTCGGCTTTTTATGTCTGCATCTGCCTCTCCGGTGGTATCCACAACACTGCCTAGGTATGTGAATATTTCTACCTCCTCTAGGGCAGTGCTGTGCATGAGGATAGGGTTGCTGGTTTTGGAGTGGATCTTCATCACCTGTGCCTTTGCTGTATTGGGTGTAAGACCAAGTTTTGTTGCAGCTTGTGAGAGTCTGTCCATCTTCTGCATTTCTATCTGTGTGTGTGAAAGGAGAGCTATGTTGTCTGCAAAGTTAAGATCATCTAGCTGCTCCCACATTGTCCACTGAATTCCATTTCTTTTCCCTTCAGTTGTTTCCATCATGATCCAGTCAATTGCCAGGAGGAACAGGAATGGTGACAGTAGACATCCTTGCTTGACGCCTGTCTTGACACTAAAGCTCTGGGAGAGCTGGCCTGCATGCATAACTTTGCATGAGGTTCCATCATACGAGTTCTTGATTAAGTTTATGATCTTGGTGGGAATTCCATAGTGGTCCATTAGGTGCCATAGTGTTGTCCTGTCTAAGCTGTCAAACGCTTTCTCAAAGTTGATGAAGTTGATGTACAGGGACGTATTCCATTCAATAGACTGTTCAATGATGATGCGTCGTGTTGCTCTGTGATCTGTGCATGAGTGATCCTTCCTGAATCCTGCTTGTTGGTCCTGGGCCCACTTGTCTACAGCTTCCTGAAGACGGTTGCAGATGACTTGGTTGAGAATTTTACTGGGTACAGAAAGTAGGGTGATCCCTCGGTAGTTGTTACATTTTCTTAGGTCACCATTTTTTGGCAGTTTCACAATGTATCTGGCCATTCTGTGGGTGTCTTTTCCTCTTCCCAAATTCTCCCAAATCAATAGTCAATAGTCAATACACATAAACATTACCCGCAGTTGAAACACTAAGACCAATAAGAATAATCAATAAAAATGCAATAACACATACAATCATACACTAACACCAAACAAAAAGAAACATCCATCACAGTGAGTCTCCTCCAGTCCCTTCTCACTGTGATGGAAGGCCAGAATGTCTTTTCTCTTCCCTGCCGTCTTCTCCCGCGGTCAGGCTGTTGGAGTTGCCACGTCGGGGCGGTCGGGGCTCCCGACATTGAAGTCCCCGCCGGACGGTGAAAATCCCGCGGCCTATTCCAGGCCGCGCCGGACGGTGAAAGGTCCACGGCGGGCCAACCCAAGCCCCGCGATTCGTGGCGGGCGAACACGCTGCCGCTGCCGGTGCTCCCGATGTCGGCCCCCACCCAGGGGCCTGCGGGCTTCCGACGTCCACACGGCCCGCACCGGAGCCTCCGGAGACGAGTTGCAGCCGCTCCCGCAGCATCCGCAGGCAGCCAGCGCCGCAGGTGGTGAGTCCGGGCCACGGTGCTCTGCGAACCAGAGCCCCAGGTGGTCCCAGGTGCATGGCCGGTGGTAGGCCGCAGCGGGAACGGGGACACGACAGAAACAAAGTTCGTGTCTCCGTTCGGGAGAGAGAATTTTTTACAGTTCCCGTTCCCTCCCACCCCCTCCCCCCCACATAACATACAAACACTACACCATATTAAAACTACAATTCATACAAAAACAACAAAAAACACAAAAGACAGACGGACTGCAGGCAAGCCGCAGCTGCGACGGCAGCGCTGGCTCCTCCTTTAATAAGCCATAGAGCATGTCTGTTGATGAGTCTATATCTACTTTAAGGGCTTCAGGTGGAATATTGTCAGGGCAGGCTGCCTTGCTAGTTTTCAGTTACTTGATTGCAGCCTTTATTTCTGATTTTGTTGGTCTATTACACTTAATTTGTAGTGGTATCTTGGCTTTGGGAATCTGTGGCTGTACTGCCGTGATGATCTGTTTAGAACTTCTTCGAAATGCTCTACGCATCTGTCGAGCTGCGCCTCCTGGGTTGAAAGCAGTTGGCCGTTCTTGTCTGTAATTGGCTTATTACTATGCAGGTATGTCCCGGACAATTTCCTTGTGATGGTATATAACTCCCTCATGTTCCTTTGAGTCGCCACAATTTCTGCCTACTTGTCTAGCCTCTCCACCTGTATTCTCTTGTCCCTCCTGATGTTCTTTCGCACTCCTTTGTGACATCTGTTGTACTCCTTTTGGACCAAAGCCTTTTCAGCTCTTGTTCTTGTTGTTCACTTTCTCTTTGAACTTTCTCCTCTGTTGGATTGTGTTGAGGGTTTCTGGTGTTATCCACTTCTTGTGCTTTTGGGTCCTTCTCCCTAGGGCCTCCTCACAGGTTGAGCTCCAAGCAGCTTTTAGGTGTTCCCACTCCTCATTTATTGTCCATCCTTCCTTCCTCCTCAGCAGTAGCTCTGTATTTTCCCTTGAGAGGATATCCTAGCTAGTCTAGGGTTCAACTATTTTAAAAAATGTTTTTGGAGATCATATTACATTCTCCACATAGTTTCATCATGTTTATCTCTGATGACCATAAATATGGCCTGCTCAAAATTGGCTTTAAAATATTGCTAAAATATTGAAATCCTGGATGTATTCCTTTTATACATCCCAATATTTAAAGTATATTATACTCAGAAAGCACCGCAGTCACTTTCATATTTGATGTAGCTACCTTTTCCTGATTGATCCAGTTGTTTAAAAGTATGTATATAATGTCTGAAGTTATATTTAGTCATTCAGTTGACAAACAGAATATTTTAAATCATGCATTTCAAAACAATCATTGCAATTGTTGCTAAACCGCATGCCTTCAATGCTTTTAAGAAGTAAGAGCAAACCGGATATTTGGGGAAACCTACCAAGATGACGAGTTGTTACTGCAGGTTGGAATGGGCCAGTGTTGAAACAAGGTATGGTTTGAGCCAGGTGTATGGAAAGAGCTGGGGGGGGGGGGGGGGGGGGTGCAAAGTGGAAAACAGAATCACATTAAGAAAGGACTGAAAATCAGTGGGCTAGGAATTGGGGTTGAATGATAACTTTTCTGCAAATTGTAAGGGGGTGGGAATAGATATATTGGGGAGAAGGAGCTTCTGAATCTGAGATTGTATTGAAGGTTGAGAGTAGGTTTGTTCTCGGGCCATCAGCTCGTTGACACGTTTGTGGCTGTTGCATTGTGATAGATGCTGTGCTACTTGAATTGAAATGTGGTTCTTGGTTAAGAATAATAGGCGTTAGAAGAAAGAAAGAGGTGTGAATGTGCACTCGGTATACAATTTATTGATGTGTCGTGCATGAAATCATGCAGGAGATCACCCCTTTGTTTATTCATTGAGCACAAATCACAATGCAGGCTTGGATTCAAATTTAATATTTTCTATTTGGTAATCACTCCACTAGGTGTCACAGTCCATCACATTTTCTTATTAAAGCTAAAATATCAATATTAGAGTTTGAAGTCAAGGGCTCTGGATTTTTATCTAATATTTTGAAATGCTGGCTTTATTTCTCACTGCATCCCTGACTTAGTAATTTCTAATACTATAATGCTGTGGTTGACATAATTACTGTATTTCATTGTAGTTTTCACTCTGCAGCACTAGTTATCAGTATGAATTTTCAAATTTATGGTGCAGATGAAAACCGTGCAGCCCATCTGGTCTTTGTAGCTTCTCAGCAAAGCAATTTCATCCATCCCATTTCCCCATCCCTTTTCCCTTGTGGCCCTGCTATTTATTCTCTTTCAAAAGCACATCAAGAACGTAGTATTGGACCAAGTGCATGAAGCAGAAATATTTCTCTTTCCTACATTCTTGGAAACTAATAAGAATTATTTCAGATGTATCATTCTGAAAATAAATTTATATCACTCAGGTTTTAAATTAGTCTTTACTGTCTTTTCTGTCTTGCCTAGTTTTATTTTTAAAACAATGTTGTTATCTTGAGTTTAAAATTATCAGTTGGTTAATTCTCAAACTTGCAATTATTGTCAAAATTTCACATGTTCTCAGGTGACTGACAAGAACACATGCACCAAATTAAATGAGATCAAAAACCCAACTGTAAAAAAAGTTCATCTTTATGTTTCGTCTCCATCTCAGTCATCTATGGCCAATACAAGGTATAAACTGGTCTTCAGTGCTGTTGAACTACTGCAGACACAATGGAATCAAAGGTCGAGAATTTCACTGCAACATATCTCCTTTAAATAACAATAGGCACCAGTTTTCTGTCTGAAGAAATGTCCTAGTTGGAAATGTCATCTGTTCCTTTCCTCCAGAGATGCCTGACTGGCTGAATTTCTCCAGCACTATATTTTTGTTCAAGCATCTGCAGTTTCTTGTGTCCTCACTTTATTGCTCCACTGGAAAATCTCCTCAAAGTATGCCTACTCTGAAATAATTCCTCAGTCTGAAAAAGGGACCCGATCTGAAACATCGCCTGTCCATTCTCTCCACAGCTGCTGCCTGACCTGCCGAGTACCTCCAGCACTTTGGTTTCTGCTCAAGATTCCTGCATCTGCAGTTCCTTGTGCACCATTTTATTGTTCCTTGTTGGCATGTGCCACTATATTCTGGGCTCTTTAATCAGAGAGTATGACTTCACAGGCAGTTTTGAAAATCAGTCAATTCCAGAAGTTGACTGTGACCAAGACGTTATCTTACAGGTGTACCTGTTTTACTTTGTAAAAGTCGTTAGCAAAGACTTGTTTGATTTTTGCACCCCAAGATCATCAGATTCAAGAGTGTGTTTCCATGTGGGATTATTTTCTGGTTTAATGAAACTCCATTAACAATTGCTTCATTTATTTGCTAAAATGAGCAGTGAACCTGCAGATGATTTATCTTAGCTGTTCATAGAATCAACTTGCTGGTGACAAATAATTTATCTTCTGGAATCATTTATTCAAAATATCTTCTTTGGGTATAAGCAAGCAGATTTGATACAAATGTACATATTGTCCAGTAACTCTCAAATTAAATGCTGATCTGAAATTTGTTAAACTTTTATGTTTTACTGTACGCCAAAATGAAAATTCATAACTAGCTATTTAACATTGCAGAGCTAAAAATACTTGAATTGAAGTTGTAACCTAAAAAATCTTTGAACCAGCCAGTGTGATTAACAAACTTGTGTTCCCAAAATGTATGTTCCTTTTAACTGTTGGAATAAACTATCATTCTAATTTTATGTTGCTACAAGTGGACCCGTTGGGTCCAAACCTCTCCTGCATTGGTGCAGCACCCCTTCCTCCCTTCCCCTCCTCCCTTCCCCTCCCCTTCACCCATCCCCTTCACCCTCTCCCCCCCGACCCCCCATTCCCCCCCCCCCCCCATCCTCCCTCTCCCCCCTTCACCCCTTTCCTCCCCCCTTGGCCCAACTGTGGACCCGTTGCCGGGCGGGGAGTGCCCCCGTGGCCGTGGGCGGGCAAGGGGGGACAGGGAAAAGGCACTGACCTCGGCCCCATTTCTCCTGCGGGCCGGGCGTGGTGCCGAAGCCTCTCCTGCTGCTTGGCTACGATCGGCGGGGACAGCCATCTTGTGGATCCTCTACTGCACGCTGCATCACGGGAGGAAGGTCAGGTGCAGGGCACGCTGGGATGGGAGCCAGTCCGCCCGGGGGGGGGGCACTTTTATTAACGTTTATTCGGTAAATTGTTTTTAAAAAGTAACAAAAGTGGGTTTATTCAGACCACGGGGCGAATGGTGAGTAGGGTGGGCCTAAAATTGTTGCGCTGTTGTGTACCGGTTTGGCTGGGTAGAGGGCATGGTGCACACATAAACATATATCAACATATACACACAAACAAACCGAGAGTTTTAGTAATATAATATATATGTATATATATAGATGGTCACTCTTTTAATCATGAGTTCCAGCAATGCACCCCCAGCCTTTCAATCTTCCATAATAAAAATGTTTTTTCTCTTTATTCTTTTAATCTCTGCAGTTTGAAGCCTTTGCCATAGCCCAGATGAATATATGTTTATTTGATGTGCCTTCTCTGGTACCTGCAAGATAAATATATTAGTTTTCCTGAGCAGCCTTCTTTTCATCACTTTAATGCATTGTCTCTCAATACTTGGCTGACAGGACATAATCAACTTGAAGCTCAGTACTTGTATCCCAGTGGATTTGGGCATTGCTTAATCATGGCCAGTGATCTGTGGGGCAGCAGGCCATCTGCTTCAAGTTCTCTGGGGCATAGGTTCAAGTGGTGTATCGGACCTCCAAACTTGTACTGCTGGTACATTTATCAGTAAATGTCTTTTTTACAACAGAATTTGACAAAGTAGGTACAGTTACTCCAGTTGATGTTTATACTGCTTTAGACTTAATCTGTTTTCTGGATAATAGTAATGCATTTCCACTGATAATATTTTACAGACTCCAAACACAGTGTTTGGTATTGAAGGGAGAGCATATTCTTGCTATAGGCAGTCCACTGCACAATAAGGTATGGTACTTCTCAAATATCTTTCTGAGGATGCTTAGGTGAATCAGATGAGTTCATATCCATAAAAGTTTCTCTCCGCTTAACATATTGAGTTTATTCAGCTCAAAATCAAAAGCAATTGAAAAAAAATCAGCCAAGAATGAAAACTATTTTCTGTAGCACTAAGCAATTTTCTCTGTACATGCATTAGGAAACACGAGATGAAAAAAATGATGTTGATTTTTAAAAAAATGTTCACACAAATTCCGTATTTCAAATTCCTGATTAGTGGTTGGTAAGGGCTAATTTCTGTAATCCAAATAGCCATAAGGCAGGGGCTCTATATGGGGCAATAATTAGGAGTGAAGTGATCAAATGTGTTTATTTGACGACAGGTGCAGCAGGTTTTGGCTTTAGTCTTATATTATCCTTTTAATGGAATATGCATTGTAAGTAAAAGTATGTTTAGGTGGTGAGATTTGGTTCTTAAATCATCCAAAAGCCTTTGACATATGATTTATACCAAGCAAGGGAGGCTATATGTATGAATTTGGCAACATCTCTGCTTTATTAAACATGGATTTTTGAAGTATTTGATACCAGAAGTAAACTGGCTAATGGGCTCCAAATCTTCATGGTATTTTAATCTAGCCCAGTTATCTGTATATCTGACTTGCATTAACTTGAATCAAAATTTATTAAAAAAATAATAGTTTTATATGCTTCATTTATGTATTGGGTTGGAGGAATGGTTCAAATTAGCACTTGTATTTCTATTTTATAGAACAATATCCTTTGTCAATTTGATTATATGGAATTGAAATCTTTGTGTGCAATGGCAGTCTCTTATTAAAATAAATCAGTGGTTAATTGGCCAAGAAAAGTATTCATGATTATTACAAAGATTTGGAATGAGTGGTTTAAAAAAAAAAAAATCCAGCTATAATGGTCAGTGATTAATGGGACTTTAAAAGGCAATGAAATTGATATTTACAATGATTATAAAAGTGACATAATTGTAACTATTTATCACCATGTCAGCTTTTACATTGGGTCAAGGTTTCTAAAATCTGTGTTCTCTGTTAAAAATGGAAGGACATTTATTGTTCAGTTTCTTTGGCATTTCATCACACTTCATCAGGGGTTTCTCATCGATCTCATAGTGACCATATCCTTACGTTAATTCGCTTATCCATACTGATCGATTTCAAGGTTTCAAGATCAGTTTATTGTCACATGTACTAATTAAGGTACAGTGAAATTTGAGTTACCATACAGCCGTACTAAGTGAAAAGCAACAAGACACACAGCCACATAAAATAAAAGTTAACATACCCATCCACCACCGCGGCTCCCCACATTCCTCACTGTGATAGAAGGTAATAAAGTCCAATCTTCTCCCTTTTTATTCTCCTGCGGTCAGGGCTGTTGAACCATCCGCAGTTGGGGCCATCAAAGCTCCCGCAGCCGGCGATCCGAAGCCCTCACGTTGGGGTGATTGAAACTCCCTTGTTGGGACGATTGAAACTCTCCGCGGCTTGGAGCTTCTGAATCGGTCTCTAACCAGGAACAGCGGGCTCCACAATGTTAAAAGTCCACAGCCCTGCCGTTGGAGCTTTCCACAGTCGATCCCCGGCAAAGGGATCGCAAGCTCCACGATGGTAAGTCCGCGCTGCACCTGCAGTTGAAGCGCCAGGTCTGTCTCCAGGAATGGCAGCGCCACTCCACGATTGAGAGAGAGTCAAGAGTATTTATTTGTGATATGTAGTGAAAACAGAACAATAGGATTTTTGCTTACAACAGCATGGCGGGTATCTGTAAACATCAATAACATAAACAAGAGAGGATCAATACATTTTTACAAAATCAATATTGGTGCAAATAAAACCCGAAAGCCCTTGGTGCAACCAGTACAGTATGTAGTTCACAGTTTAGTTGTGTTTATAGTATTCAAAAGCTTGATGGTGTTGAGAAGCAGATGCTGCTGAACCTGGAGGTCACTGATTTTAGAATCTTATACCACCTTCCCGATGGCAGGAGTGAAATGAGAGTGTGGCCAGGATGGTGTGAGTCCTTAATGATACTGGTTGACTTTTTGAGGCAGCACTTCCTATAGATGTCTTTAATAGTGTGGATGATGGTACCTATGATGGACAGGGCAGTGCCCACTACTTTTGTAATCTCCTTTATTCCTGGATATTTGCATTGCCAAATCAGGCTGTGATGCAACCAGTCAATATGCTCTCTACCGTACACCTGTAGAAGTTCAAGAGTATTCATCGACATACTGACTCTCATCAATCTTCGAAGGAAGTAAAGGTGTTGGTGGTTTTCTTTATGATTGCTTCAATATGCTGAACATTGGACAGATCTTCAGAGCTATGCAAATCTAGGAACTTGAGGCTGTTGACCCCCCACCCATCAATGAAAACAAGTTTGTGAATTGTGAACCTACAGCTTCTTAGTCTTACTGACATTGAGAGCAAGGTTGTATAAGAAGATAAACTGCAGATGCTGGTGCAAATCGAAGGTATTTATTCACAAAATGCTGGAGTAACTCAGCAGGTCAGGCAGCATCTCGGGAGAGAAGAAATGGATGACGTTTCGGGTCGAGACCCTTCTTCAGACTGATGTCAGGGGGGCAGGACAAAGGAAGGATATAGGTGGAGACAGGAAGATAGAGGGAGATCTGGGAAGGAGGAGGGGACGGGAGGCACAGAGGAACTATCTAAAGTTGGAGAAGTCGATGTTCATACCACTGGGCTGCAAACTGCCCAAGCAAGGTTGTTGTTTTGGCACCATTCAATCAGATGATCAATCTCCCTGCTATACTCTGACTCATCATTGCATATAATTTGACCAACTGTGGTGTTGTCGGCGAGTTTAAAGATGGAATTGGAACTGTTCAGCTACATAGTCATGGGTATAGAGTGAGTAGAGCAGGGAACTGAGTACACAACCTTGAAGTGCACAGGCTAGTATTCAATGCCCAATCCTAATTGCCCTGAAATCATGGTGGTGGATCACCTTGTACAATTACAATCTTTTGTACTGTGAAGTTCCTCCCAAAATACTGTTTGCAAGTGAAGAATATTTGTGATTTGGAGATGATCTTTGAAATAAGGAAATTTCTTGTATAGATTTGACTTACATTTATACCCTGTAAGAATAAAATGTTGTGTTCTCATTTTATTTCTTCCCATTTATCTAAGGAAACACAGACTGTTTTCTTAGTGGAATCAGCTATACTAAACCCTAGATTAACTCTGTACCAATATTTATTTATTCTATCTGCTATCTAATCTTGTGTTTAGTTTGGGTTACACGTTTTTACCATTTTGTTAGCACGTGGCTTTTTATCTAAAGTGGAAATGAACATGATTACCTTCACAGTTTTACAAAGTGGTTTCTTTTTATGACATTTGCTTGCTCAGCTTCATTATCCAACACCTTGTCAAACAGGCAAAAGCGGGTGCTGGAAATATAAACTAAAAAAAGAAAATGCTCAAAATATTCAGCAGGCATAGCAACAAGTGTGGAGAGACAAACACAATTAATGTTTCATGGTGATGACGTTTCATTAGAATCAGCACAAGGTAGAAAAATAGTGTTGAATTGCAGAGAAGAGGGATGATTTGAAAAGAAAAAAAAGGATGCTTCTAATAGAGTGGAGACAAAGAAAAGGGAGCAGCAGATTTGTGTTGATAGAGGGTGACAAAGGCTAGGTAATGCAACTATACTGTCTAAAGGAGGGTGTAAAAAGTGGAGTGAAAACAGGAGGGAGCAATATTGAAATTCAGAAAATCTGAAATGTCAAGAGTGATGAGTTTGTATTAAAATAGTAGCTAAAGTGTACGAAGCTCATTGTTTAAATGAAGTTTTGTACATGAATTAAATTATTTAAATATTAGAAACACTTTGAGGAATTATATGTCTGGAGAGTGAGGGGGGGGGGGGGGGGGGGGGGGGGGGCGGAGGGTGTCGGGGTGGGGCTGACAGTATTTGAATTGGCAAGCCATATTGTGGGATATCTACCAGAAAATTCTGATGTCTGTTTTTGAAGACACTCAAGACAATTTGAGGCTTTATACATAAAAATAATGCCCTGATCAAACAATACATAAGCAGATCAGTGTTTAAAACAACATAATAGAGAACAATGAAAGGGATTGTTATTTGCTTACTAGAGCATGGACCTGTTGGGCCCAAACCTGCATTGCAACACCCTCTCAGTCCCCTCCTCCCCCCTCCCCCCTTCCTCCCCTCCCCTCCCCTCCTTTTCCTCCCCCCTTCTCCCCCCCCACTCCATCCCCCTCAACCCCCTTATCCTCCCTCCTCCCCCCTTCCCTTCCCTCCCCTCCCTCCACCCCTCCCCAGGAAATAGATTTAAGCTTTAAAATGCGAATAATTTAAAAAATATAACACCGATTTCAATGAAACTTCTTCCATGAGTAAGGTGGGCCTAAAATTGTCGCGCTATCGTGTACCGTTTTGGCTGCAGTTCAGGAACAAACAAACAAGCAAACAAACAAACAAGAGTTTTAGTATATAGATAAAGAGCACTACCTGCTCGCCCTGTTAGCTGCCAATTGGGTCACTGTAAATGACACAAGTTGGCTCTTTACATTACACTGATGCATATATTTTTAAAGATTTTATGGAATAGATAAATTACTTAATATAATACTTAATATTAAAATCAAAACATGTAGCTAATCTACTTAAAATTACAAGGATGGTCAGCAATGCATTTGAGAATATCTCCGTAAATTAAGAAGTAGAAACAAGGAACAGATGCTGGTTTACACAAAAAGACACCATGCTGGAATAACTCAGCGGGTCATGCAGCATCTCTAGAGAACATGGATAGGTGACGTTTTGGGTCGGTATCCCCCCCAATTCTATCCATGTTCTCCAGAGATGCTACCGGATCCGCTGAGTAGCTCCAGCACTTTTGTGTCCTTCTCAGTAAGTTAACTCCTACAGCACATTTCACTCAGTGGAGGTAAACTTCAACTTCACCCTCTGGGTGTAATCTGGATCACCCATCTATTCTAGTACCTGCCACATTTCATGATGCTGCATTTGTGATATTCCAGGAATAACATTTGTTCCTGTAATTTTGTCTCTGAGCCATAACAAAGTTGTTTGTGCAATGATTTATGATTTTATGCCATATTATCTGAATGTTTTGTGATTTGTTGGAAAAAATACAAATATTGACCAGATTTTTTCAAAGTAATTATTTTAATATTTGAAATATATGCAGGAATTGGGGCTGTTACTGTGCAGATATAGTGTCCTGTAGAGAGATCTACTAAGATAACTGACCCAGCTTGAGGTTATTTCCTTTTTCATCTACCAATAATTTAACGCCTACAAATAAGGGTCTGTGGAGTCGGGATCTCTACTGTACAGTGCAGCTAACGAAAAATATAATTCCAAAACTAGAATTTTGTTAGCTGCTTACAGCTTTTGTTACTTCTATCCTTTCGGTTGATGATATCCCATGATACAATCCATTTTTTACATTACAGTACTTGTAACCTGTAAAGCTCAAGCATGTTTTGTTGTTTGCAGTTCCTGTAATTCGTCATCAATAAATCAGAATTGCTTAACAAAACATTTATTTATTCACTTATTCTAATTAATACTGTTCTGTGCTTTTCGTCTTTTTAAAAAAATGATGCTAATTCCTTTACAGTGTTAGCTCATTCCATATTTTTTTTTTCTAACAGTGATGTGGAATTCTCACTGCTGCCGCAGTGAGCAAGATTCAGTGTAAAGGGCATTTCATTTTAATTAAAATTAAAAATTAAATGTCATCCTTCAAAGATAATGCTTTTGCTACAAATTCCAAATATCGGCTTCTTTGCTTTCCTCCTCCAAATCCTCATCAAACTGGATTGGCATGGATTTAAATTCAGCATAATCTGTTTATTAACTTTTCAACAGCTCTTTAATATCCTGATCACTGGGACACTGTCATATTGAAGCACATTATGTTTGTGAACTATGATCAAATGCAGATCGGAGCAGAGTAGATAATCCTTGCCTGGATGACACTGAATCTCAAACATACATAATTTTATGACAAAACATTCCTCTTTCAACATCATGTCAAATGTTTTCAAAGTAACATGTAATGTTTTCAAAGAGCATTTCAAAGAATGCTCAGAGAACCAAACTTCTCATTTAAAATGTAGATCATAAAGGAGGGAAAGCGATACAATCAGGTTTTCCACTTGCTAATTATGCTCCTTGTATTTGCATTGCACTTTTGACAGAGTAGAACTTCCCAAAACAATTAGTAAGCATGGTCAGTTAAAATTTGATTCTGAGTCCAGCATGTAGCTTTTGGAATGGATGGTCACAATCTTTGACAGAGTAAGGCTTTGAGACTATCTTAAAGGATGAAAGACGAGGTGTTATATCAGTAGGGAATTCTAGAGTAGACAAAACGCTGGATAACTCAGCAGGACATGCTGCATCTCTGGATAGAAGGAATGGGTGATGTTTTGGGTCGAGATCTTTCTTCAGACTCATGGCTGAGGAATGAAGTAGATGAACACATGATCATTAATGCTACAGTAACTGAATGGATACAGATGACAGGTATGGAGGACCTCAGATGTTCAAAGTTTGCAGGAATGGTAAAGATTACTAGTAAAGATTACTAGATGGATGAAGTGATGTTGTTAAAGGATTAGAAAACAGATGCAAAATTTTAGAATTGGACGCAATGAACCAGGAGGCCATGTAGGTCACATGCGTAAGGATGAGGGGTGAGCAGCATTTGATGCTTATTAATACAACAGTAATAAATGAGCAAATGTTTATGTGAACCAGAAAATACAGGTGCCAAGTAAATAATTAATTCTAGAAGTAGAAATATGGGCAGTGGTTGCATTAGCAGTTAGCTTTGATAGAGTTGAGTGGAACACATCTCTGTGTGGTAACAAGGTTGCAAATCGTCAGGCTCTGCTGAAGACAATTGCTAAAGGGCCTGTCCCACTTCGGCGATTTTTAAGGCGACTGCCGCCGACTGTCAAAGTTGTAGCAGATCGCCAAAAAAACGGCGACTGGACTCCCCCTACGACAATGTCTACGACAAGCTACGACAACCTACCACCTAGTCGACGGCAAGCTACCGACAACCAGCGACCCAGTCGTCGCGACTTAGGACGTCCACCTACGACAGTACCTACGACAAGCTACGACAACCGAAATCAACCTACCTCCACCCTCGACAAGCTACGACCCTGTCGGTCACAACTGATGACAACTGTAGCCATTTCACGTAATTTTGGTGCCAAAGGGGTGTGGGTAGGGTTTCCAATCATTCTGCTTCATGACTGCCATGGAGCAACATATGATGGCATTGCTCTTACAAGAAGAACAAGCCCTGCTGCTTGCAGCGGCCCTCATGCTTAAAATTCTGCAAGACAGAAGGACAAGAAGAATGGGGAAGAAGAAGCCCAAGAAGAGGTCTGTGTGGTTGAAACCCTTGTCCCTGAAGAGACCCAATGCAGTGCAATGTCAAAATAAATTGAAAGAGTTCGCTTTTCAATGCAGTGCAATGCTTGTGTTTGTGTTTGTTTTATTGGTCAAAATAAATGAAATTAAAATATTTGAATGAGATGCCATGAGAAACTACTCTGAAATACAATAACTTCAAACATCAATCTTTTGTCAAAATGTCCAAAATTAACTTTATTCAAACAAACAAAATTCTTATAAAAGGTGGATAACCGTCGTCAGCACCGGCGACAATCTAAGTCACCTGGCGACAACCTACAATAGCACCCACGACAGGAGACGACATGCTACGATCATTGGCGTCAAGCCAGCAGTCGCCGAAAATTTTCGAGCAGGGAGAAAATTCCGTGGCAACCAGAAAAAAGCTACGACTCTTTGGAGACTACTCACGACCATGCCCGCGACACCCCGTAACACCCCGGCGACTGTGCGGCGACAGCCTAGTCGCCTGTAGTCGCCTTAAAAATCGCCAAAGTGGGGCAGGCCCTTAAGGAGAGGGACTGAGTCGTTAAACAGGACACACACTCCAGGGAGACAAAGGCAATCAGCTCTGTCTTTCAATTGAGGAAATCTTTTAAATGCTGGGCATTGGACTCGTGTTGTCAAGAACCTACATGTGGAGGACACAAAAGAAGTAGGAATGATAAAGCTGAGCTTTGCCAAGATACACAGAAGTCAATGCCCTTGTGGATAACTCTGGCTTCAATTAGAC
This sequence comes from Rhinoraja longicauda, assembly GCF_053455715.1. NCBI lineage: Eukaryota > Metazoa > Chordata > Chondrichthyes > Rajiformes > Arhynchobatidae > Rhinoraja > Rhinoraja longicauda. Next base: position 13,849,168 of record NC_135975.1, read on the forward strand.
ATAACAATGGAATTGGCAACGGTAATTCTACTCAGCTGGATATTTTAGAGGTGATGTCTGATGAAGTTGGTTCTGGTCAACTAGATCAAGAAAAGATATTTATTCCTGGTCACAGTCAAATGAAATGTATGTAATTTGTGATAGTGGCTATTTCATTTCTGGGCAGAGACGGAAGCCTGATTAGAGAGGAATGATAGATGTGGTGTGAAAGAACGGGTGACGGCATGTCGAAGTACTCTGGGATATTGCAAATGAGACAATTGTTTACAAGAATGAAGAAGTGATTTGAGAAAGGCAATGATGACAGACTTGAAGAGTAGACTTCACAAAGAGAGGGAACTAATTCACTAACTAATTAACATGGGTTTTTAGCATTGGATCATGGAGTAGGGAAGGGAGTAGTGAACGAGAGAATAATATCCAGAAAAGTTGTGATTTTGGTGCCAAAGAAACAGAATATTCGGGCAGTATTAACAAGGGGGCAAGGGCAAGAGAGGAAAACAGCATAGGTGGCTGACCAGATGGGCGTATTTGTCACAAGTATTGAAAATCATGAGCTTTTAAAAAAAGTAAACATTTTTTTCAGTGCAAAGGGGTTGCATCTGTTTGGCAGTTATTAAATATTTGCAGGTAGTCACAAAATGCTGGAGTAACTCAGTGGGTCAGGCAGCATCTCGGGAGAGAAGGAATGGGTAACGTTTCGGGTCGACACCCTTCTACAGACTGACATCTCTCCCGAGATGCTGCCTGACCTGCTGAGTTACTCTAGCATTTTGTGTCTACCTTCGATTTAAACCAGCATCTGCAGTTTTTTTCCCTACACTATTAAATACTTGCACTTCATGAGTTGGCAACAGTGAAAAGCATTAATGTGGAATTTGGTTAAATGCACTGTTGTAACTTCAGATTTAAAAACCTGATGTGGTACTAATGTAACACATGGGTCAATATTTAGGGTCTGCAGTGGGAACAGAAGAGTCGACCTCCATTTACGTGCATGGCTAATAAGATGTTAAAGATGGCTTTTAGATTTTATACATTTCTTGGTAAAGTAGGAAATTCCAAAAGTTTTCTGTGAAAGAAAGTGGTTTAATTACCTTCTTTGCTTCAGCATTCTTGTCTAGTAGAATTCTTTGCTTGTTACTTGGAAGTATAAATTGAAATATCTGTTGAAATAGTCACCAGTGATTTAAGGATATAACTTGAAGTATTTCATTATTGAAGGACCTTTTAATATGCCAAATCAACAACTATTCAATCCCTTACTTGTTCCACACTTCAATTAGACCATGAAGAACCTGCACCTCCGTTTATATACTTTTGATCCACGATGTGCTCATCAATGAAAAACGCATCACGTTCCACCTCTGAAATGTAGGTGACAACTGTCTTTTGGGGAAGAGGTTTTATTTTGCAACCTTAGAATTTTGAAAATCGTGGGACTATTGAAAGCCACAGAAGGTATTTACTAGGATGGATGAAGAGAAACTCTGCAATTAGAGAATTTGCAACATTACAGGAGGGTTGACCCCAATATTAAAATTGGAGTTGGACTCTCCAATCGGGATGAACACTTTCCCCGAATGTGGTGGAAGTTTGCAACTTACTATCCTAAACATTTGGAGCTGGGTCTGGTAATTGTTTCCAAGCTGGAGATGAATAAAAGGCGGTTTATATTAAACGTATGCAATTTAGAAAATATAAAATGGAGCATTTAAATGAGAATAGATTAACAAATACCGTGGTATAATCTGAAATAACAGATTGTTGCTAAACACTGCACCATTTTCTAAAAATATGATCTTAGTAAGATAACCTTTTTGTGAATCAAATATACTGTGGATTGATCTGTAGCGCATGTCATTGTCCAGTGAGTGAATAGTCCGCCTTTAGTTTTTCTAATTCAAGTAATTTTCCAGTTTTCCGAAGTAAGGAAGAAATTTTTAAGTTGCCTTTTGGGTTGAGCAAAGTAATATAGATCTCTAAAAGTTTGCAACATTTATTACTACTCTGAATGTAGTAAGATGCAATATTTTTATTAATTCAGAGTTCTAAATCTAGTGTTTGTTGAAATCGATAATTAGATGTGCAAATTTAAATGAAGCACTGAAACCTCTTTTTGCTACAATTGCCTGCAATTGGGGTTTAATAGCAGTGTGTATGTATTGGTGTTTGGATCATCGCCAATGCTTTTCCTGCCAGCAGATGATCCTCCTTATCCAGTACTGGTTCAATTTAAGATAGGCTTGGCTTGGTTCATGTTTCTGATCAAATAGCCATAACTACAAATTAATTCTTTCCTCGCCCACATCCTTCCCATATTTCCACTGTACATGAGCTTGTTATGGCCAAAAACGTAAATGAACGGAACTGAGTTGCAAATGTTGAGTGGAAAGAAATGGCAGTAGAAAAAAACTTTTATGAGTAATAGTCAGAAGACTGTGAAGTCCCAATTGAAGAACAGCTGCTAATTTCTAAGATACTTGTAAGAAGACATGATTTTTTTCCTGGAGTCATTAATTGCCTAATTGTGGATGTTTTTTAATGCAGAAATAAAGAAAATAAAAGAAAATTGGCCATTGCAGTGCTGGAGGATTGATTTGAAATATATGTACCACATGGATAGCAGCTATGTCTCAATACACAGCAGTCTCACTATTGAATCATAATGCTAATGGTTTATGTTATGATTTTGGTGCCATGACCACATAATCCACATTCACATGTCAGTGCAGTGCTGATGGGATATTGTGGTGTTGGTGGTTTTATTTTCGGCCCCTTAAAAATGACTCTATGGTATAGAGATCTTTAATTTGATTTCTTACTATGTAAAGTGAATCAATTATGACTCATTTTTAGAAAAAAATGTATATGTATATTTGAGAATTTGATCAAAGAGGTGGGGATGAATTGCAACAAACCCAGAGAATCAAAGTAAACAGAGTAGAGGACGAACAATGGAGGAGTGAATGCAGTCTGGGAACTTAAGGCATCACTGTTTGTCAATTCATAATAGACAGAATGGAATTTGCTTATGATTAATTGACATGCAGTTTTCTAGATTGGCCCTACAATTACTTAGTCAATTGAGAGCTCTAATTTAATGGTAGTAATAATTGTTGTGAATTATTATGAATTATGTTAATTGCATAATGTAAGCATTTGAGTGCTTCATTTTGTATTTTAACGCTTCAAGATGTGCAATAATATCGAATGTAATTAAAATGTTGTCCACATTTTTGCTTGCACCTTCAGATCACTACCCTGGTGGCACTTCAACTATTGACCCAAGTTGGCCATGATGATCAGCTGGATGGGCCCAAGTATAAATGCACAGCAAGTCTTGATTTCATCAGAGCAATTGCCAGGTATGCAATGTTGTTTTCTATTGCTGAAGCATAAAGATTTAAAAGAAAGCTATGGATCATGTGTAGACAAGGTATAATAGTATATAATGGCTTTAAAAACATAGAATGCTGGAGATACTCATCGGGTTAGATGACATCTGTGGAGAGGAGAATAGCTAATATTTCAGGCCAATTACTTTTCATGAGGAAATAGATGTTAGAAACCTAGTTGTAGAGAAGAACGAGAAATGTAGAGAACAAAGTGAATATCTGTGATATTGGGCGAAAGGGAGAATCTCAAGACTGATCATCAAGAACACAGCTGCATGAAGAGACCAGCTGTAGGCCCACCCACCCTATCAGGCACCTGCTGCTCCATCTGACAAAGTTTGTGGTTCACACTTTGGCCTCATCATTTACTTTGGCTTCACACACAATTAGAATGAAATCAAGTCAGCCTCGAACTGACACGAAGAAGAATTGCTGTTTCTTGAGATTACTTTGGTCTTCGTAGGAACAGTGTGAGAGATCAGAGCAGAAATGGTTTGGTGAATTAAAGTGATAGGCAACTGGAAACTCGATCACCCCTGCACGTGGTATAGAGGTATTCAGCAAAATAGTCACACAATCTGCCTTTGATTTCTCCAGTGGAAAGGACACCGCATTGTAAGCTCTAAATGTAGTCACTGAATTGGAAGATGCACATGTAAATTACTGTGTCACTTGGAAGTGTTGGGTTCTTGGATGATGAAAAAGGAAAAGGTCAAAGATCACGAGTTACATATTTTGCTGCTGTATGGGAAGCTGCTGTTGTGATGAGCGCTGGCTGTTGGTGGAGATGGAAGAGGGAATCAGTGGATCAAAATGGAGTGATTGCCTCGTTGAAATGCTTGTTGTGACATCTTGAATGAAATTTCAGGGAATGATCTGTTGAATGTAAAAACTAGTGAATTAGAAGGCAAGGATCAGGGAACCCTTATCCTTCCTCATGGGAGGGGAAGGTCTGAGGGTAGAAGTTGCAAATTAAGCAGATGTAATTGGGAGCCATGCCAACTTTGGAGCAAAAGCCACAGTAAAGGAAAAGATATCTTGGGTATGAAATGGAGTCCCCACAGGATTCCAGGATTCCCCGCAGGTATGATCAAGAGAGGTGTGGGAGTTTTGGTGCTTGCATGAATATTGGGTTTAAAGATTGCACGCATGTAGCTGTTTGACTTAAACTCACGAACGATTTATAATAAATACATAACAAAACCTACACTTGGCATTTTGGAACATATTAAAAATATATCTTTGATACTCCAGTAAGGTTTCAGTTTATGCACAGCACATTACATCCTAAGGTAGAAGGGGATGCTATACTTTGATACCTTGTGTTTACTGTTTTGAATTCATTTCAGAATATCCCTTCTGTCAGCATTATATGTAATATGTAGGCGGGTATGTTTCGGGCTCTCCTTCCCCCAAAATGAAACATGGATAGAGTTCCCCTGGTGTTCGCCTTTCACCACATCAGCCTCTTCCAACATATCATTCTCCAACATTTCAATCACCTCTAATATGACATTAACCAGACTATAACGAGTCACATCTTCCCAACCCCGTCTTTTTCCACCTTCTTCAAACAACACCTTCGTTCACTCATTCCTTCCCACCCAAACCACCACTTCCCCAGGTACTTTCCACGGCAACCGCAGCAGATGTAACATTTATCTCTATACCTCCTCTCTTGCCCAGCAGTGCTTCTGGGTGAGACAAAGGTTCATGTGCACCTCCTCTTACCTCATTTACTGAATCTGGTGTTCTTGATGTGGCCTCCTGTACATTAGCAAGACTAAGTATAGATTGGATGACAGTTATGCCAAACACCTCCTGGAACTCCAATTGTTAACCATTCAACTCCCCTTCCCATTCCCATACTGACCTTCTGTCCTGGGCCACCGCCTCCATTGACAGAGGGAGGCCACATGCAAACTGGGGGAAACATCTCGTATCCACTTGGGTTTAGCTTACAACACTACGGTATGAACGTTGAAGAAGAAGGTTCTCTTTCGAAAACGTCACCCATTCCTTCTCTCCAGAGATGCTGCCTCTGAGTTACTCCAGCATTTTGTGTCTATTTTTGGTATGAACATTGAATTCTCCAATTTAAGGTAACTACCAAACTCCTTCCTCTTCTTTCTCCGCCCTCCACCCACCCCCCCCCCCCCCATCTCCCCATGTCCCACCTGGACATGGTTCTATTTCTCCCCTCCCACCTGCATTCCTTCCTCTAGCTTCACAGTTTGCAACTCTTCAATCCTTTTGTCCCACACCTTCTGTCTTTTCATCTCTTGCATTTGTCCAACCATCTGCCTATCAAAACCCCCCTCACCTACATACATCTGTTTTTGAATTCTGACATTAGCACTTGAAATTCTATCCATTGAAATATTATTCATGCTGAAGACGGGCCCTGACCTGAAACGTCACCTATCCATGTTCACCAGAGATGCTGCCTGACCCGTTGCGTTTGCTGCCTGATCCAGCAGTTTGCATTACTTCCTGGTTCAAAATCTGAATTGCTCAGTAACAGATTTTCCACTATGATTGCAAGGCAGTTATCGCTCTGTTCTCACATGTCCCAGAACCCCTGTAGAAGTGTTCATGCCACATATAATCACCACAGGCTTCAGAGTAGAGTCCATAGAAAGTCTGTGGGCAAAGACAACAAATGGCTGATCCCTTTCAGTGACAATTGATCAGTCTGTTCCATTAACATTGGCGTACCTAATGCTTCCATGGCTGTGAAAGATTTCAAGTGCCAATGTCAGAAGCTGCTGACTGATATCTGGTACAAACCTGCCTCGAGAGAACATATAATATTTGCTTAGACTTATCTTGCAAACTGATGGAATGTAAATTGTGTTTACACAATGCCCAATTATGAACCTTTTCCAAATTTCCTGTAATGTTATTAATACTAAGTCTCATTAGGTGGTCATGGCTTGAAGGGTGAAGCTAAATTTCATGTTGTATCATATTAGAAAAGAGAAATATGGTTCATTTTACCCTTGTAATAGAATGTCCAACTTGTGTGTTTTGGTTGATATTAACCCTTTGTGTGAAGCAGAAGCATACATTTACATTTTATTTTAAAGTAATATGATCAATTGTTACAAACATTTATTTAATCTCATTTGAATAATACTCAATAATGGGAATTTCAATGTTTGGCCAACTTTTTGTACTATTCCACAATTGTTCTTTATTAGACCAATAACATAGGAGAAAATGTTTGTAAATATTATTTCCTATACTTTGATCCATCATCAGAAAGTGGGTGAGCTTTTTCTCAATTGGAAGTTGAAAGAAAAGGGTTGTGATGAATGGAACGTGTACAGAAACACAAATTTTGAAAACTACTTTGAAATGACTGTCATCATCTACTTTAAGAGATGTTCAAGACAGAAGACTATATCAGTATCTTGAGTATTTGCTAAATAAAATGGGCAAATGTGAAAATACCTTTCACTGAATAGTTGGACGTTCTGAATACAGCACCCTGGAAAACAATTCCAGGTGTTTAAAATCCTGCTGTTTTATTTGTGGAGTTAATGGAGAATCAGAGCTGAATTGTTAAGTATCTTTTGCAGATATTCTTGAATCACATTTTAAAAACTTCGTGATCAGGCAGAGGAAGACATTGAACTGACCATATTTCTAACCATATTTAGTCATGCAGTTTATCAGAATATTGAAGTTGTCAAGCAGTGTTGCCTAGGGCAGCTTATCCTTTGCATGCATAAATTCATCTAAGGGCTCCCTACAAGGACATTTGCTGCCGCTTCTTCCTTCAATGCAATTTCTCTCTCGCCGTCTCCCCCAACATTATTCCTTTTGGCTGATCCTTCCCCTCGGAACACTGGTCCCATGCTTAGTCGGAATGTCGGCAAGCATGCAATTTCTGAAGCTCCTTCTGTGCAGGGGCTGTGGAATATTACTGAGGTGCTTTGATTTAAGGGTGTTGTTCTGAATTGATCATTTGAATAAATAACATTCTAGTGTTAGATGAGGACTACGGATGAAGCTGATCATATAGCTAAAACATGTATCAACTATAAGTAATAATTAAGCACAATTTGAGATTTTTAATGTGGGCATGTTCTAATTATTGTAATCAGTGCAGAATTTACAAGATAAATCAGGTGAAATTATGAACTTAACCATATTTTTTTTCTTTCTAGGACTGTAAATTTTGATATAGTCAGGTACTTGTATGATTTCTTATGAGACCAGATGCACGACCATATGGATACCGTGAACAATGATCAATGCTTTTGCACCAATTCATACTGATCTATCTACTCCACTGATAAGTGGCAGAGGCATTTTGGCTCTATTGGATTTGTCCAAGCAGGTGCTGGCACAGTGTGAGATCTGATGAAAATATCTTGATTGGTCAGAATGGATATTTAGATTGAACTATTTACCACGAACTCTTCAGTGTTTTGGAGCTATGTGTTAATTATTGACAGCAGGAACTCAATACAATCTGTTCCAATCTAATAACATCATTTTAGCATAAAAGCTGTCAGAAGTGTATTTACTTGGAATTATTTTCCTCCGTGTTGTCCTTTCCTTGGAATTTTGTATGTACACATTTATTTGTGGCTAATCTATCATTTTTGTTGTCTTCTGTAAATTATACACACCCTGCTCCTGGGAGAGTTTATGATTGTTGTTCATGCTGAGAGCAAATTACTTCTATTTTTTTTGACAAAAATAAATAAATATTACTGTCATAATTGTGTCCTCTAGATACTCATTTTGTTTGAAGCGTTAACATAACCGAATGTTTTTTTTCGTCTTTGATACAGTAAGTCAGTATTTTGGTCATTCAAGTACAAGTTGAAGATATCCTGTGGGAATTATTTTATTCGCCTAGTCAGCTGCTGCTGATTAATTTGCATTCATCTTGATGGTAAAAAGTAAAATAATTTATTTTGTGAAAATGATTGACCATATTTTGTGTCATAGTTAATATATAAATGCAAATATATCATTTGCAGTAACTTGAAATATTATACTGTACATAATAGGACATTCCTGCTATTACATTAAACATCTTGAATGGCCTCCAAGGCAATAACTTGTTTTTTAAGCCAATTCATGCATTGCAGCTGGTACTACTGCTGACAAGGAATTTGAAACTTGATGCATGCTCGCAGGGGTCATTATAGTGAACACCCATTATGAAGCACCATAGTTTAGTTTCACCAAACTAATAACAACAGACATTTCATCTCTCTGTTGGCTGAGGTTTCCCTGTGTTCTGGCTATCAACAGAACAGTTTGTGCCATATTGATTGCGAATGCAACAGGCAAGCACTTATCAGCGTGCAGGAATTTAACTGCAGTGTCCTGACAGACGCTGTAATGCTCTCCATGCTGGAATTCTACTTCATTTTCTTATGTTAACATATTTCATCCAAAGTAACTGAGATCAACCTATACCTGCTACTATCATAATTTATACCATTCATTAGTTTATTGTTCAACATGGGATTTTTTTCCAGCCAGTAATGCATGAACAAAAGTACATTTAATTGTACATTTAATTCTCTACATTTAATTTATTTCCCTTTTTGGTCTCATACATTTGGCAAATGAGAATGCAAGGAAATGCAAACAAATAAGTGACCTGAAGGTGTCTTGTTTGGAAAATTATTGGTCGAAAATTTGGAAAAACGCCACATTTTCTCTTTAAATGTTGTCTTTGTTGCTAAGACAAATACAGTACAAATAATATAGAATTTAATCCATATTTCTTTTCCCAGAAATGTATAATTTTTGAACCACAATTTCTAATTGTACCTTGAATGTTTCCATAATTTTGGTATTGTAACTTGATCGGGAATAGTTTAGGTATGAATTACCTTTTGGAGATGTACTGTGAATGATAAGTAATAAAATCTGGAAATAAAAGTTAGTATCAATGAACGTATAAGCAACCTGGAATCTGTCAAATTGTTGGAAAAGTTTTATTGATATTACTTTGGAGAGAAAGTATCATTTAACCCAGTGTGGTTAGTTTATGATTTCGACCCCATGTAAACATGATTGACTTGATCACCACATAGTCTCGTAGTTGTGTCAGATGACTAGAGTTGGGCAAAAAAAGTTAAATTAGACAATAAAAGGAAAAGAAAAATGAGATATAATGTTTTATTTCACTTTCTTCATTCTTCTCCAGGTAACAGCAGGGTTCTGTTCCCGAGAACTGTTCGTAATCTGAATAGTTTGCAAGTCGGAAATGCGACCATGTACTGCTTTCCCACCAGGCTGTTGCCTTCATCCCTGCAACAGCTGGCAAATCCACCCTGCTGGTCTCCCAAACGCTCCTTCATATGTATGGCTCTAGATAAGTTGACCATCTGTAAACTGAAGAGGTCATGTATTCGCTTTGGAAAGTACCTTCCTCCTCTGAGGAGGCAAAAATAAGTTATTGACACTGGCAAATGCAGAAACGAATACTAAATTTAGTCTTCAAATACTAAATCACAACTATTGCATGACAACTGTTGATCTTCAGATGTCTCTAATATTTTTTTTACAGTTTTTATAGAACTTTTAAATCTTTGTCTATGTTATACCTGAACAAAGCCTGGTTTATAGACTGATTATTTTGTTATTCTTGGTGGTCTGCTTGTAAAGTTATTTCTGTGGAATCAAAATCTTTATACATTTGGTCACCCTCATTGAGAACAATACTTGCATGAAGATTCTTGCAAGTCCAATTTTCCCGTCAGGCAGCCCTCCAGCATACATTACAGGTTAGCTGAAATTATTTTGTTTCCCAGTAGTTGAGTTCAAGTTGCAGGTGGATTTAGACTTTGTGCTGTGTTTACAAAAATTTGAACTTCTTCTGATATGCAATATCAGAAATATATGATAACAGAAGCAAACATAAACAAACAATTTTATTAGGCATTTGAACGTGCAAGTGTTTTTGCACAAAGTATCCATTAATCCTTCAATGACATCTCTAATTAGATCCAATCAGATACAAATATTTAACAAAGCAGAGCCCTCCTATAGTTCATGACAACAGTTCACAAATATTCATCTAATAGATCTTGCACTAAATATGTGTCACTACGGCCTGCATTATCTATCAGCTAATTTCACGAGCAAAATATGGCTAATGGGATGAACACTATTGAGGATCTTCAGCTATGTATGAAGCAGAATGTGGGGGCATTGGAATGGTTGAAAAGCCTCATGTAATGATTTGCACTGGAGAATGCACAAATAATATTTTTGTTTGTTGGTTGCTCTTTTTAAAAAAAAGATGATTAAAAAAATTGTAGGCACTTTAATCCCACAGGGGGAAAAAACCCAATTTGCTAACCTGCATGCAGCAACTATCTGTCTAGCCTAATCTAGTTTTGAACGTAAAATTCAAGCTCTCAGATATTTTTTAATATGCGTAATTCTGCTTTAGTCAAAAATTGACTGAAATGTCCACTGGTACTTGGACAGACTTATTTGCTCTCAGGTTAAAGTTCTGTTGACATGTTATTAATAATTGACACCAGCTACTTTTCCACAACCCACCCAAATATATTGAATATATTCTGGTAGCTGAAACTAAAATCCAGTTGTCAACTGATTGAAGCCACGCCAATTATGAAAATCTAAACTTTCCTTTCTATGTATTTGTGCTAAACTCAGTTTTGAATATTTGATATTTGTATCAGGAACTCGCTAGTGATTAAACAAAAATCATTGTGATCCAGTGGAAAAGTCAGCACAGATATTTAGTGAATGATCTTGTTATGCAAAGATAGATATTAAATCAACAGAGAATGCCACTTCGAATATCTGGTGTTCACGAGTCGCTTTGATGAACTGATGCTGGGATAGAAGAAACAAATTTCATTCAAGATCTCCATCGGTAATGAAACAACTGGAATGACTAGAATCTTAAATAATAATGGTTCAGGAAGGAAGTTAAAATTAATATTTTCATTGTATTATTTTTACCATTTTAATGTTTAATGTAAGGGACCTGGTGGTCCTAATAAAAAAAGGAAGTTAGCAGTATTGTTTAAATGCCCAGAATTAGTACCACAGATTAAGCACTACAAAACCAGTGTAAAGTGTAGGCAATTGAGGTTTTTGACAAAAGTTGATATATGTCACTGCAGATTTTTTTTTCCAAAGGTAAAATTAAACCATTAATTATGTTAAGTAAGGTCTTTTGTGGTGAGCACTTCAGAACTGAAACAGCATTTAAATTACCTTGCAGTGTATGCCATAGAATTAATACGTGTAGATGTGTAGATTTTGTTATTTGATTAATAACAAGACAAGGCTTAAATGAGATCGCAGTTTTTGGACAGCAAGAATGAGTGAGGAATGGTTCTGTCTGATGCTAATCTGAGAAGGTGGAGTTTTTCAGCCCCTTCAGTAAAAACAGCAGGGAAAATAAATTATTTCTAGTCACTGCATTTTATGCTTGATCAGTTCCCAGTTTTAGTCGGTGTTCTGACTGGAGGGAAGACGTTTGTCGTCTTAAAACAAAGTTAACAATAAAAGACACGCCTTGAGGCACGTGGGAGGGAGCTGGAAAGTGGAATGGAATATGCTCTGAGGAAGACGTGTGTGAAAGCTGTATTGCAGCTTATGAAGCTGGTGTATTAGAATGCAGTAGAAACAGCTGACAGCTGGCAGTTCCTACAGTTTCTGGCTTATGACTTTCCCAACAGAAGCTCTCTAACATTAAACTTGTAATCTTTTTCCCACAGCAAAAGAAAACCCTCACTCACAAGAACCGGGTTTCTAGCAGAACAGCGTACGAAGAGGATAAAGATATGGATAAAAAACGATGCTTTAACACTTGGACTTTGTTCTTTCTGGTTGGAATATTCTCGTCAGATCTTGTCTGTGGCTCTGTGGGGTTTTACCCAAGGTTTGCCCCATTCTTTTTCCTCTGTACCCACCATGGAGAGCTGGAGGGTGATGGCGACCAGGGAGAGGTGTTGATGTCACTTCATATTGCGGGAAACCCAGGATATTATGTGCCTGGTCAAGAATATCATGGTAGGTCACTTTCTGTATTTAAAGGTATATTGTTCTCGCTTTTTGTCTAGTTTAAAATAATGGTACAAGGATTAGTTTCAGACGGACTCAAAATATGATTCTTTTGCATGGTATGATGTATGAAATGCATATATTCATCAAAACTGATAAGCATCTGGTTGAAGTCTGCATATTTTAAAAATAATTTCTTTGTTTTCTGAGTCACGAATATTTAATATTTTGATATTTACATTAAGAAGAGCAAGGTTAAAAAAAATACCATATTAAGATGATATATTTGAACATCAGCATTCTTGCTGATTATAGAGACAAATGAACCCTTTGGGATTTCCTCCTTTGTTGTGAACCATTCCGTTTCTGTTCCTAAATCTCTGCCCTTCAAAGAGTCTGTACTGGAGATTGGGTGTATTAAACTAAGCCAGCAGGCCTGAGTAGGATTTGTGTGTGGGCTCAAGTCAAGTGTAAAAACCTTTTTACTGAGACAGCTGTCAGTCCCAGACCGATCTGTGTTTTAAAATAAAGTAAATATATTTCTGATGAGAGAGCATAGAGTGCACTCCTGGCTCATTTCTATCCTCTGGACTGCATTCACAGTGAGGCAGATAATAATGGAATGCCCAGCACAGTATCTTGTATGTACATGTGTGAACTACAGCAGACTGTTTGCTGTAAACCAAAAGTGAGAGTTCAAGTCATCCGAGCATGGGGTTGAATTAACATGGAAAAGCAGCTTGACTTGAGCAGTTGGAAGCTAAAGCGCCTATCTTATATCCATAATGGAGATTCCGGCAATCTCCAGAGGAAAATAATTCGACAGAAAGCAAAAATATTAAACATGTTGATATAAAAGTCAAAAGTACAGTAAAGTTTTGAAATGTAGTTCTGAAAACAATAAAATCTCTTTTATTCCACACTGAATACCCTAGTTGATGAAATCAGATGATGTATTTTATATTTAAACATGATTTTAACCAGTTCATTTCAAGTACTGGCAATTCATCCATTGGGATTAATTAGTGGGAAACAGCGGTATTTTGAATATACTGCACTTTTTCTGTAGATATGAAAATATTAAAAATGCAACTCTGTTCAGTTTTTCGTTTAATTAGTATTTCAGTGTTAGTAAATTATGGATAGAATGCAGAAAACCATAGGGAGCACTACAGATTATTGTAAAAGCCTCAATGCAATTTGCAAACTAACAAAATAGCCATAATGTGTAAGAAGGAACTGCCGATGCTGGTTTAAACCGAAGATAGATGCAAAAAGCTGGAGTAACTCAGCGGGACAGGCAGCATCTCTGGAGAGAAGGAATGGGTGTCGTTTCGGGTCAAAACCCTTCTTTAGATATCTAAAATAACCATAATGTCTGAATTCCCCTTTATTTTGGGAATTGTTAATAATTGTACATCTTATTTTACAAATTAGACAACCTGTAACTGAATATTAACGATTCTGCTTGTCGGTCGATGAATCCAAATTTAGTTTGTTAGCCTCTAATATATTTGCTGTCAAAAAGTTGAGAATTTGCTTTTGTGAAAACTTCTTATTGAAGTGCTGATTCATTTAAATTACTTAATTGTTCGTTGAGGCAGGTGTGCCAGGTATTGTCAGCATTGAGCTAACTTGTATGTCTGGTTTTATACTTCAAATCAGAATTAAATACCACCATTTATATAATGATGGGGGACAAACCAATCTATAAATTTGCATTAGCAAGAAGCACTGTATCACTAAATCGCCTACATGTAAAATAAGTACGATAACTTCTGTTTTGTAAATAGTGGGGAATAGTGGTCTCAATCCATTAAGACAAATTCAATACAGTAAATAGATTCAAAAGGTTGCTGCCTGCAAGTCATTACTGTACTCTGTGATTAAAGAATCATGTTGACATTGAAGCATTTATTTGATTTGTTTCTTAAATTCTGACACTAAAACCAATGACATTAAAAAAATAAATTGGGTGACATTTTCTTTACAGAGATTTACTTTCCTTGCATTGGATATATCCAAACATCCTGCCACTCAGAAAATGAGGAGCGGGGGAGAGATGAGTTATCACAATGGGAAGGGTTGCATAGAAATTGTGTGTCCAGAGCATGTATAATGGAAACGATTGAAATCAGCCTTTTTCTTATCATCTTATTTTATCCGAAACATTATTCTTTTCAAGTAGTCTTGATATGGTAGCTTGTTGTGATATCAGCATCTTTGAGTGTTGATTTGAGTCCCTACCTTGTCATAGTACATACAGAGTGTGAATGGACACTGTTGCTTTGTCGAGAGAGACTGGATATTAGATGCCCTTGGCAATTAATTGCACCAGGAGCAGAGTACTGCCAACTCTGTATTTCATCCACAGGTGATATGTTTGGACACTGAAGGGGGGAAAAAAGATTAAAATAACGAGTACGCGTTTGTTTATTTGTCATATGCACTGGATATGAACCAGAACAATGAAATTCTATCTTGCTGCCGCTTTGATACATTAGACACAATAACAATAAACGTGCAATAAATTATCAATTATTCTAAGTAAATTAGACCATGATGGTGAAGAAATCAAATTATAAAAAGCAATCATAGTTGTGCAAAGTCAGTAGTTGTTCGGTGCTTAAGTAATGTTGTAGTCTGGACTGTGTAAGGTGATTCAAGAACCTGATGGTTGATGGGAAGAAGCTATTCTTGAACCTCAAAGCAATGGTTCTCAGACTCTTGTATCTTCTTCCTGATGGTTCCAGCGAGAAGAGAGAGGTGCCAGTGTGGTGTGGGTCTTTGATGATATCAGCTGTAATCTTAAGGGGTGTTGACCTCGCCACCCTTCCAATGGGAGGGAGGGAGGGAGGTCAGTACCCGTGATCGATCGGGCAGCGCCCACTACTTTCTACAGCCTCCTTTGTTCTTGAGCATTCAAGTTTCCAAACCAGGTCGTGATACAGTCAGTTAGTATACCTTCCACTGTACACTTACAGAAATTGGATTGTGTTTCGGGGACATGCAGAATCTCCTTAAACCTCTGAGGATGTGGAGGTTTTAGTGAGCTCTCTTTGTGATTTAATTGATGTGCTGGGCCTAAGACAGATCATCAGGGATGTCTACGCCCAAAAACTTAACTGTTGATTCTTTCCACTGCCGTCTGCCCATGAAGATAGCTGCATTGTGTCTCAGCTTTCCCTTCCTGAAGTCAATAATCAACACCGTGGTCTTGCTAATATTAAGAGCAAGATCGTTGTTATATCATATATCATATATCATATATATACAGCCGGAAACAGGCCTTTTCGGCCCTCCAAGTCCGTGCCGCCCAGTGATCCCCGTAGATTAACACTATCCCACACCCACTAGGGACAATTTTTACATTTACCCGGCCAATTAACCTACACACCTGTACGTCTTTGGTACCACTCAATCAGATTATCAATCTCCCTCCTGTGCTTGACTCATTGAAATCGGTCCAACAATGGTGGGATTGTCAGCAAATTTTAAAATGATGTTGGTCTTATATTTAGCTGCACAGTTCTGGATATAGAGAGAGTAGAGCAGAGGACCGAGCACACAGCCTTGAGGTACTCCTGTACTGATGGTTAGCGAGTAAGAGGTGGTGTTGCCAAACAGTACTGATTGATGTCTGCCAATGTGAAAGTCAAGAAACCAGTTGCATTGGGAGGAGCAAAGATGCAGTTTCCTTGACAATGAATTTTTTTAATTAAAAAAATTCTGAATAAAAAATATACTACACAAAAAGAAAATGCAAAAAAAACTCTTCATATATTCTCAGTGTCATACTCAGTAATGTTTGCACCTATCTTTAAAGAAAACATTCTTGCCACTCTTGGCCTCTGAGCAGATACCTATTTCCTGTTTGAGAGGTTCCCCAAACACTCTCTCCCTCTCAATATCTGGCAGCTAAAGGATCTGAGATTGTGGTTCTCCTGCGCAGAACTTTTGTGTTGGCTGCACCAAACATCAATGCTTCTTTCGGCACGTATCCCTGCAGCCCAGAATTGGTTAGCCAGCAACATTCCTTGACAAACATCTCGCTGTGCTGGAAGGCCAACAAGTTTTGCACAGACCAAAGAGCGTCTTTCACAGAGTTGATGGTCTTCCAGCAGCACTTCATGTCCATCTCCAAGTATTGGCTGGGAACAGCCCATGAATCAGAGTCCTGTGAACTGTGAAAAGGACCCTTGCACATCCTTCTCCAGAATCACTTCACAAATCCACACTCTGCGAAGAGATGGGAAATATCTCTTCTCCATAGCAACCATCCCAAGGGTAGTGTGCATCAGTAGTAATACTCTAACTGGGAGGGCTCCTCTCACCACCAGCCAAGCAATATCTTGGTTGTTGGTGAGTTCTGGTGATGAGGCATTTTGCTAGACAAACTGGGCAGTCCACTCAGGGAACCTCCCCATCAAATCTATCAAGTCCTTGTCTTGCAGTGCCTGCAGGATGTTCTGTGCTAACCACTGCCCGATGGACCTGTCATCAAAGGTGTTGGTCTGGAAGAACATTTCCACAAAGGACAGGTGGTGCGGCAAATATCCAGCTGACTGGCACATTGTGTGATATTGGTGCCAGGCCCATCCTTCCCACCATCCGGGACAGCTAATCACGCTGGTGCCCACCTTCTTTGGCTTTGTGCACAGCCTAATGCAGCCAGGTGGCCATCAGTATGAGGGCGATGTTGGGTATTCTTTTGCCCACTTTGTCTGTGAATGTGCATTGTGACCCGTTGGACCATAGAGCATAGAACAGAACAGCACAAGAACAGGGCCTTTAGCTCACAATGTCTGTGCTGAACATGATGCCAAGCCTGTCACTTACCTACCTGCATGTAACCTATATCCCTCCATTCGCTGCGTATACACATGCCTATACAAAAGTGTCTTAAATGCCACTAACGTATCTGCTTCAACTACCACAACAGGCAGTGCGATCTAGGCACTCATCACCCTCTGTGTTTAAAAAAAAAACTTGCCCCACACAACTCCTTTAAACTTTGCCTCTCTCGCTTTCAAGTATGCCCTTAGTATTTGAACCAGATCCATCTTTCTTCCCCAGATAAATTGAAAGACAGCCCAGGTGTTCATCAAGGCAGAGCAGCGGGAGACAGCCACACCTACGCCAAATACAGCAGCCCTGAGAGCACCCGATGACCAACCTTGTAACCAGTTATCGAGAGGCAATGCTGCTTTCACAGTCCCAATTTTTGTTTGACTTTGGCTGTCCGCTCCAGTCAATTTTTGTTGCACACCTCGGCCCCTCTGAACCAGATCCCCAGCACCTTCAGTTAGTCAGACCTGACGGTAAAGGGGATGGACGATGCCGAAGAGCATGGCCTCGCTCTTCCTGCAGTTTACTCTGATTCTCGATGCCAACTCAAAATGATCACTGATCCCTTAACAGTGAGTTTGGACGAGAAGATGGTATTGAACGCCGAGTTGCAGTCAATGTACAAACAGCCTTGCTTTTAATCGCTATATTTTCTCTAACACAATCCACACAGGTTGAGCCATTCTCCCACTCTAAATAAACCAAAACCAGACAACTTCCTTGAACATAACTGTTTTCCCTGTGCTTGAATTTCAAAATATTTTAATTTCAATGTGATCATACAGGCACTTGGAAAACTATTATGCTTTAATGTATTGTGATAGTAGCTTCAAAGTCATTGGCTGATTGTTGCTGTTTTTGCTCTGCACAAATCCATAATATTTAAGTCATAATAACTGAGCATAAATGTTTTTTTATGTATATAACTAAATAAATATACAGTGCCCTCCATAATGTTTGGGACAGACCCATCATTTATTTATTTGCCTCTGTACTCCACAATTTGAGATTTGTAATAGAAAAAATTGCATGTGGCTAAAGTGCACGTTGTCAGATTTTAATAAAGGCCATTTTTATACATTTTGGTTTCACCATGTAGAAATTACAGCAGTGTTTATATATAGTCCCCCCATTTCAGGGCACTATAATGTTTGGGACACAGCAATGTCATGTAAATGAAAGTACTCATGTTTAGTATTTTGTTGCATATCGTTTGCATGCAATGACTGCTTGAAGTCTGCGATTCATGGACATCACCAGTTGCTGGGTGTCTTCTCTGGTGATGCTCTGCCAGGCCTGTATTGCAGCTATCTTTAGCTTATGCTTGTTTTGGGGGCTAGTCCCCATCAGTTTTCTCTTCAGCATATAAAAGACATGCTCAATTGGGTTCAGATCGGGTGATTGACTTGGCCACTCAAGAATTGACCATTTTTTAGTTTTGAAAAACTCCTTTGTTACTTTAGCAGTATGTTTGGGATCATTGTCTTGCTATAGAATAAACCGCCGGCCAATGCGTTTTGAGGAATTTGTTTGAACTTGAGCAGATAGGATGTGTCTACACTTCAGAAATCATTATGCTACTACCATCAGCAGTTGTATCATCAATGAAGATAGTGAGCCAGTACCTTCAGCAGCCATACATGCCCAGGCCATAACACCCCCACCACCATGTTTCACAGATGAGGTGGTATGCTTTGGATCTTGGGCAGTTCCTTCTCTCCTCCATACTTTGTTCTTGCCATCACTCTGATATAAATTAGCCTTCTTCTCATCTGCCTCCAAGACCTTTTTCCAGAACTGTGGTTGCTCTTTTAAGTGCTCTTGGCAAACTGTAACCTGGCCATCCTATTTTTGCGGCTAACCAGTGGTTTGCATCTTGCAGTGTAGCCTCTATATTTCTGTTCATGAAGTCTTCTGCAGACAGTGGTCATTTACAAATCCACACCTGACTCCCGAAGAGTGTTTCCGATCTGTCGGACAGGTGTTTGGGGATTTTTCGTTATTTTAGAGAGAATTCTTCTGTCATCAGCTGTGGAGGTCTTCCTTAGCCTGCCAGTCCCTTTGCGTTTAGCAAGCTCACCAGTGCTCTCTTTCTTCTTAATCATGTTCCAAACAGTTGATTTTGATAAGCCTAAGTTTTGGCTGATGTCTCTAACAGTTTTATTCTTGTTTCTCAGTCTCATTATGGCTTCTTTGACTTTCATTGGCACAACTTTGGTCCTCATGTTGATAAACAGCAATAAAAGTTTCCAAAGGTGATGGAAAGACTGGAGGAAAGACTAGGTGCTGAGAGCTCTCTTATACCTGCATTAAGGAGGCATTTAAATACACTTGAGCAATTACAAACACCTGTGAAGCCATGTGTCCCAAACATTATGGTGCCCTGAAGTGGGGGGGGGGGGGGGGGCTATTTATAAACACAACTGTAATTTCTACTTGGTGAAACCAAAATGTATGAAAATGGCCTTTATTAAAATCTGGCAATGTGCACTTTAACCACATGTGATGTTTTCTATTACAGATTTCAAATTGTGGAGCACAGAGGCAAATAAATAAATGATGGGTCTTTGTTCCAAACATTATGGAAGGCACTGTATTTGTGTGTAATGCAGTCAGCAATTCAAAAATATATGGAAAAAATACTTTCTATATCTCTCTCCTGACTCTAAATTTACTGACAACGCCTTCAGCCATTTTTTCCCTTTATCATGGAATTCTTCTAAACCCCTTCTAACAATTACTTTCTGCATTTTTAGAAATACCGGTTCAAAACCTAATTCCTTCATCATGCTTTCAATTGATTTCATTTCATTATTCCCAAATATTGGATAGCATTTGTTCTTCGTCTGCTTCACTACATTTTGGGTGATATGTAAATACTGTGCAATATTGTTGATGCAAAGCTTTGTATATGCTTGATTTATTCACAAAATGCTGGAGTAACTCAGCAGGTCAGGCAGCATCTCGGGAGAGAAGGAATGGGTGACGTTTCGGGTCGAGACCCTTCTTCAGACTGATGTCGGGGGTGGGACAAAGGAAGGATATAGGTGGAGACAGGAAGATAGAGGGAGATCTGGGAAGGAGGAGGGGAAGGGAGGGACAGAGGAGCTATCAACCGCACGAGATGCAACACCTGTCCCTTTACCTCCCCCCTCAACTCCATCAAAGGACCCAAACATTCTTTCCAGGTGAGACAGAGGTTCACCTGCACCTCCTCCAACCTCATCTATTGCATCCGCTGCTCTAGATGTCAACTCATCTATATCGGCGAAACCAAGCGCAGGCTCGGCGATCGCTTCGCTGAACACCTGCGCTCGGTCCGCATTAACGCCACTGATCTCCCGGTGGCCCAGCACTTCAACTCCCCCTCCCATTCCCAGTCTGACCTCTCTGATGTCCACTTTGTATATGCTTGATTAGGTCAGACAATTATCAAATAAGAATTCATGAAAATACTTTGCAAGGCTATTTCCAGGTATATGAAACACCAATTGATTAACCAAGTTTTTATTTTTGGGTTAGATGCAAGGGGAAATTATTTTCTTCTCTCCTCACAATTTTAATACAGAAGTATTTTGTATTGGTGGGTTTACTATTACTTTAGGGAACAATCTTGGCTATCACAAGATTGATTAGTTTAAACTTCAATCAATTTATAATTTCAAGCAGTTAAAATTCCCATAACATGAAACTTGCTACTTTACTTGAGGATGGAAGGATAACTAATGAACACAAATACTGGAGAGATACAAGCCAAGAATTCCCAAAAGTAACACCAGTCATTTGGGATGTAATCTGAATTAGGATTAAAATTGGACTCGCCAAATCAATATCCCATTGCAAAAATATTGCTTTTCTTAGTAAATTGGAGAAAGCAGCTCCAAAGAATTTAAAAACTGATTTTTAATGTTAATAACAACATTATGTGTGCTCATGTCAGCAGTTATGAATTTGTTCCTCCAAGCACAAATGAGAAAAGTATTTTACATACAGTTGAATACACTTTTCTCTCAAAAGGTGAAATGTTGTGCCATCAGTTTGATTCATGCCAGCAAATATAGATATTTTAAAATTGATCACTATTCATATTATTTTTCAAAACAATTCATGGAGTCCAGTAGTAGAATTATGAAGTAGAATTATTTTCCATGAAGAACAGTTGACACGGATGTTGTTATTATTTTTAGATTGCTTGAATTATTTAGGTTATAGATATTTTAAATTATTTTTTAACAGTTTGATTCTTAAAAGCTTTGGAATGCTAAATCAGAACATTTAATATTTTAACACTGGCTAAATCAGGGCAGCGCTTAGCAGCATGTCAAAGTTGGTCAGTAGTTTTGTCTTTGGCTTGTACTTTAAAAAGTAAATTTAAGATTTATAAGTTTTTGGACTATCAGTTGATTCAAAATGCATAACTGCTTTTAGGTTTATAAATATATGCTCCTGATTCAACATTAATGAGCAATTACCATATACAAGTTTCAAAATGAAATTCAATGAATAAATATCTCTTTACAAGCATCTGGTTAGCTCGTATTTAATATTTTAATATATATTTCTATACACAAATTAAATGAATAAAACTGGATCCCTTAATTCTAAAAGAACAACATTTGTGATTTAAAGCAATATTATCTGCTTGGTAGACACTCATGTGAAACAATTTGCTTCCAGCAGCAATAAGCTGCGTATACGCAAAGACGTTTTCACTTTCACTCTATTGCACCTGTCAACTCATTTCTAGAGATGAAGTGCTTTTATTAGAAAAGGACAAGGCACATTAAATGATCCAATGTGAGAATCTATTTTTCAGTAAAAACAGCAAACTCCAAGAAGTAATTTCCCCATCTAATGAGCTATCTTTGTGCAGAGAAGGCAATTTGATGAAAAGCAATTATTTTCAATGAATTACACTAAAATTTCTGAAGAAATATCCAACCTGTGTCATGAGATTTGAATAGCGTTTAGCATTAACACGTCAGGGTGAGCATCTGACATCTTTCCCTTTCCATTGCTGAACTATGCTGAAAATTTGACTACTTTTTTGGAACAAATCCCAACTCGTGTGACTTTATTTTCAATGAATTTCTGCAAGACCAACACTAATTCAAATAAAATTAATGCAGGCATTACAAACACTGATATTTTTGACCTCCTTGGATTGCAGCCTTTCGATTGCATTGCCCTTATTTTCTCAAAATGCATCACTCCCCACTTCACAGCAGTAAGTTCCATCTGTCACTTACTTGCCTTGGAACCCCTTTCTCCTCCCTATCATTGTTCTTTCACCGTTTATTACAATTCCAAATCCTACATATAAAATGCTAATTTTAAATGTACACTTTATACTCAATTTCTTCATTGATTTATATCATTAAATACCATTATATCATCCTCGTACCAATATGCTCCCTGTTTCCTATCTACAAGCCAGTTATGTATTCTTAATATCTAGCTCACTTTTAAACTGTCTTAAGATTGAAAGTCACAAAAAAGATCATCATGATTTTGGCATCAACCTTGTTTGATGCATCGGTTTTGATCAAATAACTAAAGCAGAGAGAAATTGAGTACACATGTAATAAAAATTATGTAAAACATGTATTTGGAGCTGAGAAGATAGAACTTGTGCAAAACATTTTGAGCAGCACTGTGATGCAGAGCTATTCCTGTTCCTTGCAGCTCCTTGGGTGTTGTTTGTGTGGAGTTTTCAAATTCTCCCTGTGGCTTCTGCGGGGTGTGCCAGTTTGATCTTGCATCCCTACGAAATGCTGGTTGATTAATTGGCTGCAATAAATTATCCTTTAATGTACATAAATAAAAGTAACCAAACACCAGCGGATACAGGAGCAGAATTAAGCCATTCGGCCCACTGTGTCTGCTCTTCCATTTGATCATGGCTGATCTATTTTTCCCTCTCTGCCACAACCTTTGACACCCTTACTAATCAAGAACCTATCAGTCTCTGCTTTAAGGAGAATTGATGGGCATGTAAGATAAAATAAATTTTGGGGTTCTGGGAAATAAGAACAGAGGGAATAGGATTGATGAGATTGCTCTGTTGGGAGCTGGCGTAGACTTGAGCATTTGATGCACTCGAGGATTTGATGGACCGAATGGCCACCTGTGTTGTAATTAGTGAGTAAATAAATCCATGGTTCTGGAACCACTGGGACAGAGGAAGTAAGAATGTCAATATTCTGGAAGTTTGGTTGATTTCCCTTTTTGAGGATCAGAGAAAGGTTTTGTAGAATCATTGCACCGGAAATTGGGTAAGGCGGGACCACTACTATGGTAAATGTGCATGGTCTGTGGAAGAAGTGGGCATGTTGACCTTTCATGCCTTACATTCCAAAAATAATGCTACATGACTGATGGCAAATCATTTCTTTAAACATAAAATATTGTCAGTTATTTCTAACCTATCATTTCACCATATCAAGATAATTCTGCAACTCCTTGCTCTAGCACTTTTCCATCTCCATCCTTTTTAAATAAAGACATTGTAAAGTTGAAACTTTTTATTGCTTATTACACTCTAATTAAGTTATTATTCAAAAACGTTTTCACTCGGGGTTGTGGGTATATGGAACAAGCTGCCATAGGAGGTAGTTGAGGTACTATAACAGCATTTAAAACTTGCACTTAGACATGTATACGAATAGGAAAGGTTTAGAGGGATATGAGCCAAACGGGTGAATGAGACTAGCTTAGATGGGGCATCTTGGTCGTCATGGGCAAGTTGGGCCTTAGGGCTGTTTCTATGCTGTATGACTCTGCATTGCTTTGTTAACCTAGGTCCCGACTGACCAATTTGATTTAATTTTTCTGAAATTTTACAAAGTGCATTGATTATGGCAGTGCAGTTGATGTAATCAACTTTGATTTCAATAAGCCTTTGACAAAGTTCCACATGCAATGATCCAAAAGGTTAAAGCCTAGGGGATGTAGAGCAAGTTGGCAAATGGTTACAAAATTGACTGGGTGGCAGAGGGTGATGGTAGGGGTTGCTTTTATGATTGGAAACCAGTGACCAGTGGTGTACCACAGGGATTGGTGATAAACCTCTTAAGGGGAAAAAATAATGATCTGAATATAAATGTCGAAGGTATTATTAAGTTGCATATGACACAAAAATTGGTATCATTGAGTAGGGTAGTCTTTGTCGACAGGAGAGTTGGTAAAGTGGACAGAGCAATGGTAGATGAGAAACGTCACCCATTCCTTCTCTCCGGAGATGCTGCCTTTCCCGCTGAGTTACTCCAGCTTTTTGTGTCCAGGATCTTGTTTGGAACTGGATGATGAAAGGTGATGTGGAGGGATAATGGATTTGCTAGTACATGGAGCGTGAACATCGTAGAGATCCAAATAGCTACTAAAATATTTTAATTCAAAGTGCTGAACAGTAATGAATGGTACAAAAACGTGGATTCTGGATATTTGAAATAAATTCTGAAAATTCTTCAACAATGAAGCAAGTCATGGAGGAGAGAAAAAGAATTGAATATTTCGTTTGTGACTGCTGAATTGATGAAAAGTTGCAAGTGATTGTTTTTGTAAAAATTAATACTAGAATTGAACATCTAACAGACTTGTCACGTAAGCTCGATTCAGAATGTTTAGCTGAAAGGCAGTTAAAAGTAGCAAAAGATCTACCTGGTTGGAAGTGGTCTAATTGGAGATTGCAGAGGAAAATATGATGGCAGGGAAAATATAAATTTGAGTAGATAAAACAGAGGCAAACACAAATTTGTGGCAATTAATGACACTGCTGGAGAGACTCAGCGAATCAAGCAGCATCTTTGGAGGGAAATGGACAGACAATGCTTGGGGTCAGAACACTTCTTCAGAAATGGACAGACAATGGAAGTCTGAAGAAAAGTCCTGACCCAAGATGTTGCCTGTCCACTTCCTTCCGCAGATGCTGCTGGATCTACTAAGTTCTTCCAGCATCTGCAGTCCCTTGTGTCTCCATTTGAGGCAATTAAGACAAGTCGCACTCAACTGCAAAGGAAAGCACATCAACAGGAAAGTGGTAAATGACTGTAGAGGCAATCTAGTTCATAAGACTTTAATCAGAGTGGATGGCGATGGGCTTGTATAAGTGTTTGACTTGCTGGCAATTGTGACAATTGGTAGACAGCTGACAGCCTTTTTAAAATCTTTTTGTGAATGGTGAAGGACTCTCAGTGGATTCACTAACTGATCCAGTAGACAGTGCAGACTGTGAAATGAGTAATTGTGATATTCCTATTAGATACTTCAGGTTTATGGTATGCCTGACAGATGAAAAATTAAGTAACTATAAAAATTTCATTTGGGACGCAACTAATTAGCTATAGAGCTAGAGGCTTTTTTTTTTAACAAAAAGAATGTGGTTAGAGGAGGAGCAGAGAGAATGGATGCTTTCGCAGGCGATGAAGTAGTTCATCTGGGAACGAAGCTATCCAGCTGCTGAGTTGCCTCCTGATCATCTGAACTTGCATTGAGGCAGCCGCGTAGAACAACGGAGAGAAGTCTGGTCTTTTAAATCTGGCAAGGGGGTCCCATTACCAAAAATGCTAGCATTTTCAGGGGTCTCTGCAACTGGAAGATCAAGACGTCTGTAAGATAAGCAACATCTGATCAGATAGAAATGGAAACTTAAAATCAGAGAAGGTTACAGCTCAGAAATGTGTCCCAGAGCTGTTTATTAAGAAACAGTGTGGGATGTTGATGGATGTCCCAATAAAACCAGGCTGCAAAATCTAGGTTGATTCTCCAAAGTCTGTTTTTACTAATTAATATTGTTTTGTTATGTCTAAAGAATTTAGGATTTAATGCGATAAGTGGCTGAATTTTTCCCTTTAAGAAAAGGGGTTTAACATTTTAAATTTAAATGCTGATTTTAAAATGCCAAGTTTATTGGTCTTGACAATCCAACAGTGCTTTGCTCTCTGATATTTCCCTTTCTTGATTAATACGGGTGTCAGGGGAGAAGGCAGAAGAATGGGGTTGAGAGGGAAAGATAGATCAGCCGTGATTGAATGGCGGAGTGGATTTGATGGGCCGAATGGGCGAAATCTGCTCCTATCACTTATGAATTTATACCATCAGCACATGAGTGCCTCAGGGCCGTTTGCTCAGACCCCTGCTCTATACCCATGATTGTATAGCCAGATACATTTCCAACACTGTCTTTACATTTGCCAACGATACCACCATTGTTGGACGAATAACGGGTAATGACGAGTTTAAGTAGAGGAGAGAAATTGAAAATCTGATTGAATAGTGCCAGAACAACTATCTTGTTCTCAACATTAGCTGATCAATGAGCTGATTTTAGAAGAGGGAAACCAAGGATCCACAAACCTGTTTTATCGACAGGTTGGCAGTAGAGGGGGTCAATAGCTTCAGTTTCCTGGCCGTGCATATCTCCCAAAATCTGTTCTGGGCCTAGATAATTAATGCAATCATAAAGAAGGACCATCAATGCATCCATTTTCTTCAAAAATTGACAAGATTTGGAATTTTCACGAATACTCTCTTGAACCTCTTGAACACATAGTCATGGTGAGAATGTGTAGTATCGGCAGATGAGGTCAGGAATGAATCTGATTCCCATGAGTCCTGCGGCATCAGTGGTAATTCGTACACATAATTTGTCCCTTTAAAAGAATAAATGTTACAATCCAAAATTTGAAGCAATTGCAGAAAAAACATGCAATTCTCAAGAAAATAATACTGTTATGTTTTGTTTTCTTCAGTATTGGTGGAAAGGTGCAGAAATCTCAATATTTTATTCTGAAAATACTTGGTGAATTGTAGCCTGAGCAATCTAGTTTGTACTTTATATGTTTCAGAGCATGTGCCAATTTCTAGTGACAAATGCAAAGTGGTGAATAAATACATACCAAGATATCTGTTGACCATTTCACGGAAATACGGAAAATTATTGAAGGGATTAACTTGTATTTTCTGTCACCAGTTTAATATTTCACAGAATTTCACTGTGCCTTGTCACATTGTGACAATAAAGTATTCCATTCCATTCAATATTGAACTCCATGTTCATCTCCATTCATAATATTAAACTCCACGCCCATCAAATACCCGAAAATAACAAAAATATTCTGCAGTGACACTGTAAATGCTGCATCTTTTGGTGTAATGCATTCCAAAGAATTACAAAGCCACAGTCGTAAATATATTTGAACCCCCAGGATGTGCTCGTTTTTTAAAAGAATTGTGGGGGGGAAAGTAAATATCTCTAAAGGAAAATTATTTAAAGTTGTGGCAAGTTAACTACATGCGAAGTGAGAAACATTGGAAAAATATGGCAAAATGATTTTACCAAATCAATAAGTAACGTTGTTACTAATGCTGCTCCAACCAGTGCCATTTTGGTACTGGTCCTGAAAGAGACAACCAAGATGACTGCTGGGCAGTATATTATTAGCTATTTTCTCAAAATTGGAGTTCTATGATGTCAGAAGGTCTGCAAAAAAGATTTTTAGTTGCAGTAGAAGTAGATGCAGTTGTTCTACCACGTGTTTCTCAATCATTGGTCAATAGTAGCATAGCCAGTATTCACTTTGATGAGCCTTCGGATAAAGCTTCCCATCAAGCCTGCATAGCCATTTACCTCTAACCTGCATTTACCATGATTGACACAGCTTCATAGAGAAATCAGAAAATTTCCCACTCCCTCCAACTGGTAAGCTGGCTGTTTTTCTTTCCTCATTTAGTGCCAGCATCCCACTGGTTATATTTAAATGTATCCTGCTTAGTCCTTGGGCAGGTAACATACAAGGTGACCGTTTATTTTGCTGAATTGTTGCCGTTTTCAGATGCTTGTCTTTCTGGAATGGCATAAGGATTCGCCTAAACAAACTAAGAAAAATGATTACCAATGAATCAAGAATAGCACCAGCAAGGGAATTTTTTTATTGTTAAAGAGGTCAAAAACACACGAAAATGGAAATGGAAGTAGAATGGAGATCTAAAATACAAGAAGTACAGACATTGCACCACTTTGCTTGATAGGAGAATGGGACATTTACATTGCCTCTATTAAGACATTCTGGTGTTTAAATCTACCTATTTTAAGGAAAGTTTACCGTTATCAAATTGATTACATGTGGTTCATTTTTAAATTTTCCTATTTTGTCATTATTGATTTCTATTTTGTCTGAATCATCAGCTCAGTTGTCAGCAAAAGTTTTAATTCTGATCTAAATTAGTAACTTTAATTTAGCAATTTAGGGGGTGAGAACAGTGTTGTGTATGCTGGTTTCCTTCTGCCTCACGCTTTTGAAAGCAATATACTTACCTGTGAAATATATTCTATATTTCAAGCAAAGGCAAATGGTTAATGAAGAATAGCAAAGCGATTCGTAAGATTTAAAATCTTGTTGCTTACACTTCTGAAATATCACGTTCTCACCATGCCTGGAATATTAATAACACTTCACTTTATATTTGCACTACCCATGGTTGTTATTAAATGGCTTGAAGCAGTGACATCTTTGCTGTTTACAGATAAACTGAAAATATCTTAACTTTGCCTAATAGCATAAAGCAAGTGATAGCAACTCAGCATCTCATTTTGCATCTCTCCTGATTCTCTAGTGAACTGGATCACAACAGTTTTGGAGAAGCACAACATGGCAAAAGCTGATTGATCAGAGTCGTGCTAATGTTTTACCATACTGTCCAGCCTGTCCAATCCTAATCTCCTGTTCATTTCCTGTTCCTTTTAATTAGGCTGCTGAACTGTTGAACTTTCAGCTCTGTTTCAAAGATAATATATAAAACACATTTCTGTATTTTGATTTAAGAACATAGATTAGAGCCCGTGTGGTGTCGGGCAGAGTGGATCTGAAATTGGCTTCGTAATAAGAAACATAGGGCAATGGCAGAGGGTTGCTTTGAAAATCTGTAACTCATGGTGTACTCCAAAGAATGCTGCTGGGCATGTTGATGCTATAATATACAATAATGACTTGGATATTGAATGTAGAAGGTTGAGGGTAGACTTGATAGAGGTTTCTAAAATTATGAGAGGCACAGATAAGGTAGATAGTAAGAACCTTTCTCGCAAGTCGGAAATGTCCAACACTGGAAGGCATAGCTATAAGGTGAGAGGGGGAAAGTTTAATGGAGATCATCATGCCTCCTCCTTCGAAGACCAGGACCAAACTGCTGGGACAAACCCGAGATCACCAGCGTCATCGCACATGTGCTCTGACGGTAAGGAACAGCACCCCCGGGCGGTCCTGGACTTTCTTTCCACTATAAATAAAATATATCACATGCGTTCACCCTACTGCAAGTGTTGCTGTAGTCACTGCCAAATCTGGCATCACCTCCTGATGCCACATTATAAAGCATTGGTTTGGTTGCTACACAATAGGAAGAATACGGCAGAGATGCTTGAGGAAGACACTCGACATTTAAGAAACATCTAGACAAACATTTGAATTGCCATTACATATGAGATATATGAGATTACTCTGACATATGAGATTACTATGGCTGGGTCCAACTGGCACTGTGGAAGTGCTGGGCTCAAAGGACTGTTTGTGTCCCCACTTATGTCAATAAGTGTTTACTAGCTTTTCATTATTTTGCAATTGGGCTTGTGTTGCCATATGCTCTTCCCCTTAACCCTTAGAAATTCAACGTATTCCATAACCTTCACATCTTCAGTGGAAAAATGGGACCTGATTTCTCATATTAATTTTTATATTCCATTTCCTTGTGCCCACTAATATCCAAGTATATCCACTATAATAATTATAGTCAAAGATGTAGAACATTTATCATCAACTTCTGATCGCTTCCTCGGCCACTTCAGGGCAGTTAATGAGTCAATTGCATCGGTGAGTTTGTCGTCGACATATAGGCCAGATTAAGGATGTCAATTGTTTCTCTGACCATTTTTGGTGTTAAAATGATCTAATGGAATGTCAATAGTGTATGTTCCCTTGATCATTTCTACAGTCCATCCTGTAAAAGCATTTTGACAAAGCTCAAAGCACAAAGTCCATGCAGACATTTATCATATCATATCATATATCTACAGCCGGAAACAGGCCTATTCGGCCCACCAAGTCCGTGCCGCCCAGCGATCCCCGTACATTAACACTATCCTACACCCACTAGGGACAATTTTTACATTTACCCAGCCAATTAACCTACATACCTGTACGTCTTTGGAGTACACAAAGATTTTGGAGTACACAATTTAATTTAATTTGGCAATATTTTTTGTTCAATGTAGTACACCTGATATGAGCTTCATTGTGAAATTTTTCATTGGGAAATTGACTTGTTTTATTCACCCATTTGGTGCCCAGCCATCGTTCGAAGTAAGTTTCAACATTTGTTCCTGACAACCATTAATAACACATTCAAAACACTATAAACATGGAATAAAAGCATCACAGAGCACTTTTTGAGGCAGTGTCAAAATGGGTTCTGAGTAATCTTTGAGGAGATGGTGAGTTTGATGTAGATTTTAAACTAAAATAGTTGTAGCAGGTCAGTATATAAGAAGGAAATTCTAACCTAAAAGGACACAAAGTGTTGGAGTAATTCAGCGGGTGGGCAGCATCTCTGAAAACATGGGTAGATGACTTTTCAGCTCAGGACCGTTCTTCAAACCGAGGCAGCTGAACTCATTACTGTCATGTTTTGATGAGGCAATGAGGAGTACTCTCATGGTTCAAAGAAGCACATAATTTGGAAAAATGAGCGTATGAAATCTAGCTGATTGATGTTAAATCTTAGAGGGGTAAATTACAAACAAATTCAAACATGGGGATGAGATATTTCATGGGATGAGATAGGGCTGTTGTAGAAGAGCTGAAGTGTTGTGGAAAGTTCAGTTATGCTTGAGCTAATTGGCTCCATGCCTTTGTATTGTTTGCATATGGATAAAACATCAAAGGTTTCACTTTTCAAGGCCTTTGATTTATTTGATTTCCAACTATAGTTTGATGTGTATTTGAATGCCCAATTATTTGTTGTGCTACTTTAAAATCTGATTTGTAAAGATGCATTTCCAGAATGCTTTTAGGAAGGAATGCTAATGCATAGTTATAAATTGGATGAAGGGATGAACATGTATGTGATGCTAAAGTCCAAGCGTGTATGTTTAGGAAAAGGAGAGATTGTTCTGGAAAAGGTTAGTCAAAGGGAGGGATGATTCCTTTGTATAGAAAATTAATAAATTGCAGAAATTCAATCTGCCTAATTTGATCCCTCATGAACTCCATTGTGCAATCATAAAGAAATTGCATTGTCTACCCCATTTAACATAATGACCACTGATCTCCACAGCCCCAGGAAACTGCTGCTTTCTGTTTGATCATATGCTCAAAAATTGTAAAGCAACTATTACAATTAGTAGGAGTCTGAAACAAAAACTGTAAGCCTGTACCACCTATCACCTGCCAGATTCTGTCCTGCCTCCACCTCTCTTCCAGCTTTCTTCCCTCCCTATCATCACAATCAGTCTGAAGAAGGCTTCCAACTCACCTATCCATGTTCTCCAGATGTGCTGCCTGACCCGCTGAGTTACTCCAGCACTTTGTCTTTTTTACAATGAACGCAATAAACGGGCAACAATGCACTAGTTATTGTGGAAAGAAAATCATCGGCATTTCAGATACGTCCCCGTTGAATAAAAATATAGCAATGTCAGCAGATTCCAGCAGTGTGGCCTGAGTGATGCGTGGTCCTCCCAATGTTGCTCCAAAGCAGCCATATTTCTGAAATCCTCATGAATGTCTTTGACAGGCGACAAGGCCTCCAACTCCAGTTTTGTTGTTTGTTAAAACAGTGAGGGGCAGAATATCAGAATCATACTGTTAAAAACAAAATACTTATTAAAAAAGAAATGTTTTTTTAACAAAATTAACTATGTTATAAAAATTGAAAGCTTTAAACCAAACCATGTTTTTAAAATATAAAGTGTACTTACTTTCTCTTTCACTTCTCTGCAGACCTACATTTAGCATTGCAATCTTGGGTTCTTACAGTGCCCTCCATAATGTTTGGGACAAAGACCCATCATTTATTTATTTGCGTCTGTACTCCACAATTTGAAATTTGTAATTAAAAAAAAATCACATGTGGTTAAAGTACACATTGTCATATGTTTCACCATGTAGAAATAACAGCTGTTTTTATACATAGTCCCCCCTATTTCAGGGCACCGTAATGTTTGGGACACGTGGTTTCACAGGTGTTTGTGATTGCTCAGGTGTGTTTAATTGGCTCCTTAATGCAGGTACAAGACAGTTCTCAGCACCTCAGTCTTTCCATCACCTTTGAAAACTTTTATTCCTGTTTATCAACATGAGGACCAAAGTTGTGCCAATGAAAGTCAAAGAAGCCATTATGAGACTGAGAAACAAGAATAAAACTGTGAGAGACATCAGCCAAACCTGAAGCTTACCAAAATCAACTGTTTGGAACATCATTAAGAAGTAAGAGAGCACTGGTGAGCTTACTAATTGCAAAGGGACTGGCAGGCCAAGGAAGACCTCCACAGCTAATGACAGAAGAATTCTCTCTATTATAAAAAAATCCCCAAACAGCTATCCGACAGATCAGAAACACTCTTCAGGAGTCAGGTGTGGATTTGTCAATGACCACTGTCCGCAGAAGACTTCATGAACAGAAATACAGAGGCTACACTGCAAGATGCAAACCACTGGTTAGCCGCAAAGATCGGATGGCCAGGTTACAGTTTGCCAAGAAGTACATAAAAGAGCAACCCCTTTTTTGGAAAAAGGTCTTGTGGGCAGATGAGACGAAGATTAACTTGTATCAAAGTAATGCCAAGAGCAAAGTATGGAGAAGAGAAGGCACTGCCCAAGATCCAAAGCATACCATCTCATCTGTGAAACACTGTCGTGGGGTGTTATGGCCTGGGCATGTATGGCTGCTGAAGGAACTGGCTCACTTCATTGATGATACAACTGCTGATGGTAGTAGCATAATGAATTTTGAAGTGTATAGACACATCCTATCTGCTCAAGTTCAATAAAAAACGTCTCAAAACTCATTGGCCGGCGGTTCATTCTACAGCAAGACAATGATCCCAAACATACTGCTAAAACAACAAAGGAGTTTTTCAAAACTAAAAAATGGTAAATTCTTCAGCGGCCAAGTCAATCACCTGATCTGATCCCAATTGAGCATGATATGCTGAAGAGAAAACTGAAGGGGACTAGTCCCCAAAATAAGCATAAGCTAAAGATGGCTGCAATACAGGCCTGGCAGAGTATCATCAGAGAAGACACCCAGCAACTGGTGATGTCCATGAATCACAGACATCAAACAATCATTGCATGCAAAGGATATGGAACAAAATACTAAACATGACTACAGGTGCTCCCCGGCTTACGATGGTTCGACTTTGCGATGGTACAAATGGCAGCGACCCGTAGCGAGGCGCCGCTCACTTCCAGCCACTTTTTTCCAAACATTATGGAGGGCACTGTATGTCCTGCACCAGACTTCACTAAGTTAGGACCAGACATTAGGTCCTGGGGAATCTCTGCAAGATTCATAATGGCCACTTGGGGAATGAGGCCAGAAGTGGTCACACAAGGTATCACAAAATGCTGGGGTCAGGCAACATCTAGGAAAGAAGGAATGGGTGATGTTTCGGGTCGAGATCCTTCTTCAGACTGAGGCCAGAAGTGGTGCTCTTTAACAGATATAATGTCTACTGCTATTGGCTTCCCAAATAGCACATTAAGGGCTACACATGCTTGGAAGGGCGGCACAGTGGTGCGGAGGTAGAGTTGCTGCCGTACAGTGCCAGAGACCTGGATTTGATCCTGATTATAGTGCTGTCTGTACGGAGTTTGCATGTTTTTCCTGTGACCACATGGGTTTTCTCCAGGTGCTCTGGTTTCCTCCCACATTCCAGAGACGTGCAGGTTTGTAGGTTAATTGGCTTCTGTAAATTGTCTCTAGTGAATAGGATAGAACTAGTGTACGAGTGATCGTGAGTCGGCGCGTGCTCAGTGGGCCGAAGGGCCTGTTTCCACGCTGTATCTCAAAACTTAGTACCAGATTTCTGACTTGCCTTCAGAATCTGGCTCTATGCTGTTAATCTGGTAAACAGCATTTCCATACACACAAGTAAATCCAAAGTAACGTTGCACTACGATAATTGTGTTTAGTCATTTTGTGGAGTTGAAAATGCTGCTAACTTTCAATGTGCATGCCTTATTCGACATGGACACATGCACATTCCTAAAGGTGCCTGTATTTTGTGCTGTATTTGCTGTTTGGTCTCCCAATCTTTCATTGTTCATATGTGTTTTCCAAAAAATGTTTTTCAGTGACTATTTCCACAAGCACATACTTCGATGGCTTACTCGTGACTGGTCTCTACACATCAACAAGCATGAGCGCTCCACAGAGGGTCAATGGTCCTAGTTCAATTGGTCTTGGTAAGTCTTATAGCCCCTGGAACGTTAACGTTTTTTTTGACAAATGCTGGAGTTTAATTAAAATGTGCATAAATGGTTGAGTGTGTTCAAAAAACTACAACCTATTGAAAGTAACGTGCATGCTATAGATGTAGTTGCACTCCAACATCAATTATTCTTAACCAGCACAATAATGCCCATAGAGTGAGAGAGTATTTATTTTGCATGAAGGGGCATTTAAGCTTAAAGAAAGAACAAGCAGAAGAACAGCACTTAAAGCAATTGTATATTTTGGCCTTGACAAAGTTGGCCCAGAGTCAGTAGTTTGTATGTTCAACTTCGTTAAAAGTCTTTATTGCAGAAATCTACCTTTATAGATCTGAGTGACCACTCCATTGCCAGAGGTGTGATCCAATGGATGAGAAATGAAACTGAGGTCCTGTATACCTGTTTTTCCATATTTCAACTTACCATACAGCAAAAAAGGCCAATAACCCATTGAGTTTGTGTTAGCTCACATGGCAATTGTACTCTCATTCTAATTTTCCCTTTAACCAATTCTTGTCCGATTTCCATCAATTCCATATCCTACCATAAACCTACGATGCACTGGGCGCAATTTAGAGTGGACAATTAATTCCTACCTTTCGGGACATGCAAAAAACTGAAACAGGGAGAACATGAAAACTCTACGTAGATGCTCCTTCAGAAAAACCACAAAATAATCACATCGATATTTCAGGGGGAGACATTACATTATTACAACTAACCTGGCCATTCTTTCAGTTAATATCACCAAAATAAAACATAGAAAATAGGTGCAGGAGAAGGCCATTCGGCCCTTCGAGCCAGCACCGCCATTTAATATGATAATGGCTGATCATCCAAAATCAGCACCCCGTTCCTGCTTTTTCCCCCATATACCTTGATTCCGTTAGCCCTAAGAGCTTATCTAGTCACTTTAATATCGTTGCTTTAAAAATTTAACTGAACTTTCTGTAATTCAACAGAGATTAAATTTCAAAGGTATTTCATTGCTGCATCATGCTTTGGGATGTTGTGCTTCCAACTCCCCCAATCCCACTACACTGATATTGTGGGACAGTCACAAATGCAGGCATTGTCCCATCAAACCTTTGCATTCTTTGGTTTGTCAAAGAACACAAAATTGCTCTGATATTCTTTATTCGAGTCACCTTTTAATATTAAGGAGTATGGAATATTACGCCAGATTACTTGCGAAAGTCATACCTTCAGAGGAAGTAAGTAAAATAAAGCAGTAATGTCATAGTCTTTTCAACATTGCCCAGTAACTCCAAAGCGATCATTTAAGACTGTTGATTTGAAGGTAAAACGAATCTTCTATTAGGTTGCAGACTTCTTCATTTGACATTGTCACCAGACTCTGCTGTCTGTACGTAAAGGAAAAGACACCATTCTGATTCCAGGCATCTACTGGCCAGAGACATTGGCTCTGTTTGTTGAGCGATTCATAATCTGCATTTTCTTTATCTGTTATTGAGAAAGAATAACATGGATCTGAGATGCATTCATTTGATATTTATAGTTCCAAGCATAAATCTTACATATTTTCATATTTGCTTCATAAATATAAATTATGTAAATGGATTTTAAATTAACCATGCCTGTGGCAGAAGTACAATGATCAAGTGCGGAACCTCGGCTCACATGGAGCTATTGATCTTTAAAATGGCACAGTGAAGATGGAAAATGTTCTAATGATGATGGGGGGAAGGGGTTGGATTGACAAGTGAATCACCCTTTTTTTCTGTGGCGTGGCTCTTTTTTTCTTGAAAAGGGTACATGACAAGGGGTCTGCAGAAGGTACGTTGGGGAAATAATTTGTTTTTAAACTAATAAAAAGAAACCTGTTGTAAAGATTAATGCTCAAATCAGTAATGGTAGAATAGAATATTAATTTATTTTTATTAAAAATATAAAGATTACAACAATCAATCTTTGGTATTTGATCATTACTTTGAAAATATTTTAACTCTGAATTCTTGCTTTATCGTGCTGCAAATACTGACTAAAAAAAAAGATTTCTTCACGTAGCAGTGATGAAAGATGTCCATTATCATGTACAAAGAGCCATTACATTGATCAAGTGCATTGAGATGAAATCACTTAAACTCTGCTTCCCATCTCAATATATAATTAGTAGCGAAGGGCTGAAGGATAGCAATTCCAGTCGAACCATAAGATGGTCAACTAAGTACATAACAACTTAAAAGTATGAAATCAAATTAACTCAAAAAGCCAGCATGAAAAGGTAAATTAATGAATGGAAACATACAGGCTTGAGGCATGTGCTTTCTTAAAAGAAAATCAACAAATTGTTCATTTACAGTAGCTATTTTTATAGTTAATATGATTGAAAACACTTTGCCCCAGGGAATATTGCCCTCGTGCCTCCAAATTCATTCCCGCAGCTATGTATCTGCTAGACGTGGGCGAAATGACTAAATGAAATGTAAATTTGTTTGTCCCCCCATTTCAAAGGATGCAAATGAAGTTATTTCATTTAAAACAAAAAGACAAAAAGACTATACGACTTGTCAGTTAAAATAATCTGGCATGTGGTCTCTCTGCATGGTACAGCAGTGACGCGGGATTCCTGTTTCCAGACTGCATGAAAGCATCATGGTTGTTGCAGCTTTTTGATATATGGTTGAAAACAAAATCCCACTTTCCAAATGTTCTTCAACCCACTAATTTTATTTGGTGTCTTCATAATTTTCAGAAAATGAATGAATGTACATGCCATGTAAAATGACTCCCATTTCATAGATGATTAAATTTAGTTGTGACATTTGTATTTCAGTAATTATATGGTAACTATATAAGCCAGTCAGGTTGAAGATAGAGAGCAAATGCACCTGGGAACTGCAATTTATTCCTGCATTTAAATCAATCAAAGCTGACAGCCCTGTTTTAATTAAGTGTGCACTTCAAAGATGCCTATTTGAGCACCATGTTTAGAACTGTAGAGATTGATTCCAGAAAAGTCACAGACATTTGCAGCCAATATTAGTCACAGCTCAATGCTCAATTATGGCATTTGTTTGTGTGTTACCAACAGTGCAGTGCAGAATGACAGATTTGCACGAATCTATTACTTCCATAAAAAGGAATGAAAAAAAGATCCTAAACATGTGGTTGGTTTAATCTCTTGAGCCTGTCCTATGTTGATCAGCTACAAAATTCATTAAAAAAAAATATTTGTCATGTGCTCTGCTTTTTAATATGCTTCCATGAAGCATAGGAAACATAAACATCTGGACTGCACCAAAACATACTTTATATAATTTCCTGAGATTGCCAAATCCTTAAATACAAATGTATAATAGGGATATTGTTCATTGAACTTTCTCCATCCATAATTTATTATAGATCTTTGGTTAAATGTAATTAGTTCCATTTGTCAACATTTTCCTCTGCTCCTCACCACCCCTCCCCCTTGCATTGTGTACGTTTCAAATTGGCATTGAAGTACTTGCTGATCATCCAGAAAATACTGTAGACCACTCTCTCAGGTACGCTCGTGCCTCAAATCCAAATTCCATCCCTTCAATACTCCTTCGTACTGGGGTTTCAGACTTGAATCTATTTTGCTCAGTGTATTTCTGTGTATATCTTGGCATTCTCTGAAGTAGCTATTACTTCCTTACGAACAGCACCTCCAAATACCTTGTTCTACTTCCTTACATCCGTGCCCAGCAATCGCCCTGGAGTGAAGCATGTTAATTTCCTTCCTCTCCACCTCGCCCTACCCAAGCTGGTCTTTTGAACTTTGCCCGTGTCTCAGCTACCACAGGTCTTATGTACCTCTTTATGCCCTGCAATGACCATCTGTCAAGAAATACGAATTGAAAATACGTCAAGAAATACGAATTGAAAATAAACTAAGCTTTCATTTAACTTGAATTAATCACTTTTTTTCCCCCACAAATTCCCTGAGGTAAAATTTTATTCCAGATTTCAACTTTTTGGGTATCTATTCTTAAATTCTGTATGGTAAATTTCTGAAACCCGATAGCTTGGGTTTTATTTTGGGACTGTGATCCTTTGTTCCAGACTCCTTAGCCAATTTTTCCTGCATCCACCGAATCAAACAATCTTAAGTATTTTGTATGAGGACACCTCTCATTCTTGTTATCCCAAGAAATTAGAGGCCAGAATCAGTTTCGTAAAACTTTGCCTTACTCACTGCATAGGAAAGGAGATCAAAATTGTACGTAACTCTCCAGGTATGGCCTCATCAAACTCTATATAAATATAATAACACATCTTTATTCTATATAACTATTGTAAGACATCTTTATTCTTGTACTCAAATTCTCTTTCAATTCACTTACCTTCCTGCTTGGCCGCGAAAGCTGCATGTCAGCTTTCGGTGATTTGAGTAC
Organism: Rhinoraja longicauda; assembly: GCF_053455715.1. NCBI lineage: Eukaryota > Metazoa > Chordata > Chondrichthyes > Rajiformes > Arhynchobatidae > Rhinoraja > Rhinoraja longicauda. The sequence continues at coordinate 13,888,312 of NC_135975.1, forward strand.
AAAGACACACTGGTCCAGTAAAACATTGACATTTTCCAATCTCTCACCATTTACAAAATACTCAATATTTGCTCTTACCCGCCAAAATAAGTACTGTAACCCCATATTTTCCATATTGTACCACACATACGGTATCGTTGCTCACTCACCTAGATTGTCTATACCCTCCTGAAGCTTCTTTCACTTCTCGCCACTATTCTCAATTTAGTTTCAAGTCATCAGTGAATCTCAGATTTAGTTAATTCAACTAAATCTTTCTTCTTATGAATAGTTGAGGCTCAGTTTCTGAATCCTGCAGTACCCAGAGTGCAGAAGGGCTACTGCAGCAAAACCAAGCAGTAGCAGCAGCAATCAGCAGCAGTAGCAGCAGCAATCAGCAGCAGTAGCAGCAGCAATCAGCAGCAGTAGCAGCAGCAATCAGCAGCAGTAGCAGCAGCAATCAGCAGCAGTAGCAGCAGCAATCAGCAGCAGTAGCAGCAGCAATCAGCAGCAGTAGCAGCAGCAATCAGCAGCAGTAGCAGCAGCAATCAGCAGCAGTAGCAGCAGCAATCAGTAGCAGCAGCAATCAGCAGCAGTAGCAGCAGCAATCAGCAGAAGTAGCAGCAGTAGCAGCAGCAATCAGCAGCAGCATAGCAGCAGCAGCACAGCAGCAGCAGCATAGCAGCAGCAGCAGCATAGCAGCAGCAGCAGCATAGCAGCAGCAGCAGCATAGCAGCAGCAGCAGCATAGCAGCAGCAGCAGCATAGCAGCAGCAGCAGCATAGCAGCAGCAGCAGCATAGCAGCAGCAGCATAGCAGCAGCAGCAATCAGCAGCAAGGAGCAGCAGTATCAGCAGCAGAAGCAGCAGCAAGCAGCACCAAGCTGTGTTGCTTGGGAAGTAGTGTGTGGGGATTGTGTGGGGATAGTAAGGAGTAAGACCTGTGTGATCTCCCGGACAAGTTTCGATCGCCTAGCTTGGGGTCGGAGAGGAATTTCCCGGATTTTTTCCCAAATTGGCCTGGGTTTTTTATCCGGTTTTTCGCCTCGCCCAGGAGATCACTCAGTTCTTTTGGGTGGGCGGTTAGAGCGGTAGGTTTAGTAACCGAGCACGGGGCTTTGTTTTGAGAGTATGAGTGCCAGGGCAGTTTTTTGTTCTGGGTGTCGGATGTGGGGAATCTGGGAGTCTGATAGTCTTCCAGACATCCACATCTGCGCCAGGTGCGACGAGATGGGGCTCCTAAGGGACCGTATTAGGAACCTGGAGCGGCAGATTGATGACCTCCGTCTGGTCAGGGAGAGTGAGGAGGTTATAGATAGGAGTTACAGAGAGGTGGTCACTCCTAGACCACGGGAGGTAGACAAGTGGGTCACTGTTAGGGGAGGCAAGGAGCAGAGGCAGGGACTAGGGAGTACCCCGGTGGCTGTACCCCTTGGAAATAAGTACTCCTGTTTAAGTACTGTTGGGGGGGACAGCCTACCTGGGGGCAGCGACGGTGCCCGGGCCTCTGGCAAGGAGTCCGGCCCTGTTGCTCAGAAGGGTAGGGAAAGGAAGAGGAGAGCGATAGTAATAGGGGACTCTATAGTGAGGGGGTCAGATAGGCGTTTCTGTGGACGCAGTCAGGAGACCCGGATGGTGGTTTGCCTCCCTGGTGCCGGTGTCCGGGATGTGTCTGAGCGTGTCCAGGATATCCTGAAAGGGGAGGGAGAGGAGCCAGAGGTCGTGGTACATATAGGTACCAACAATATAGGTAGGATAAGGGAAGAGGTCCTGAAAGGAGAATTTAGGGGGCTAGGAAGAGAGTTTAAAAAAAAGGACTTCCAAAGCAATAATCTCAGGCTTACTGCCTGTGCCACGCGATAGTGAGAATAGGAATGGAGTGAGGTGGAGGATAAATAAGTGGCTGAGGAACTGGTGCAGGGAGCAGGGTTTCAAGTTTCTGGATCATTGGGACCTCTTCTGGGGGAAGAATGACCTGTACAAAAAGGACGGGTTGCATCTGAACCTGAGGGGAACCAATATCCTGGCGGGGAGATTTGCTAAAATAATTGCGGAGACTTTAAACTAGTATGGTTGGGGGGAGGGACTCAAACACAGATAGCTAACAGGCAGTGTGTGAGGCAGGAGGCAGAAAAGGGAAACACTCAGACCCAATATGTAGGAGAGAAAGAAGGGAAAAGAAATAAACTGAGAATAAGAAATGATGGGTCCCTTAAATGTGTATATTTTAATGCTAGGAGCATTGTAAGAAAGGTGGATGAGCTTAGAGCCTGGATTGACATCTGGAAGTATGATGTTGTGGCGATTAGTGAAACATGGTTGCAGGAGGGTTGCGATTGGCAATTAAATATTCCAGGATTTCATTGTTTCAGTTGTGATAGAATCGGAGGGGCAAGAGGTGGGGATGTTGCATTGCTTGTCAGGGAGGATATCACAGCAGTGCTTTGGCAGGACAGACTAGAAGGCTCGATTAGGGAGGCTGTTTGGGTGGAACTCAGAAATGAGAAAGGTTTAGCAACACTTATAGGGGTGTATTATAGACCGCCAAATAGGGAACGAGAATTGGAAGAGCAAATATGTAAGGAGATAGCAGATATTAGTAGTAAGCACAGAGTGGTGATTGTGGGTGATTTCAATTTTCCATATATAGACTGGGAATCGCATTCTGTTAAAGGGCTGGATGGTTTGGAGTTTGTAAAATGTGTGCAGGATAGTTTTTTGCAGCAATACGTAGAGGTGCCTACCAGAGAAGGGGCAGTGTTGGACCTCCTGTTAGGAAATGAGATGGGTCAGGTGACGGAGGTATGTGTTGAGGAGCACTTTGGGTCTAGTGATCACAATGCCATTAGTTTTAATATCATTATGGAGAAGGTCAAATCTGGACCAAGGGTTGAGATTTTGGATTGGAGAAAGGCTAATTTTGAGGAGATGAGAAAGGATTTAAAAGGAGTGAAATGGAAATTTTTGTTTTATGAAAAGGATATAATAGAGAAATGGAGGATATTTAAAGGTGAAATTTTGAGAGTACAGAGTCTTTATGTCCCTGTTCGGTGGAAAGGAAAGAATAATAATTTGAAAGAGCCGTGGTTTTCCAGGGAAATTGGACACGGTTCGAAAAAAGAGGGAGATATACAATAAATATAAGCGGCAGGGAGTAAATGAGGTTCTTGAGGAATATAAAGAATGTAAAAGGAATCTTAAGAAGGAAATTAGAAAAGCGAAAAAAAGATATGAGGCTGCTTTGGCAAGTAATGTAAAAGTAAACCCCAAGGGGTTCTACAGATATGTCAATAGCAAAAGGATAGTGAGGGATAAAATTGGTCCATTAGAGAGTCAGAGTGGTCAGCTATGTGCTGAGCCGGAAGAAATGGGGGAGATATTAAACAATTTCTTTTCTTTGGTATTTACCGAGGAGAAGGATATTGAATTATGTGAGGTAAGCGAAACAAGTAGAGTAGTGATGGAAATTAGGAGGATTAAAGAAGAGGAGGTACGGACACTTTTGAAAAATATAAAAGTGGATAAGTCTCCAGGTCCTGATAGGATATTCCCTAGGACATTGAGGGAAGTTAGTGCAGAAATAGCAGGGGCTACGACGGAAATATTTCAAACGTCATTAGAAACGGGGATGGTGCCGGAAGATTGGCGCATTGCGCATGTTGTGCCCTTGTTTAAAAAAGGTTCTAAAAGTAAACCTAGCAATTATAGACCTATTAGTTTGACGTCTGTGGTGGGAAAATTAATGGAAAAGATACTTAGGGACAATATATATAATTATTTGGATAATCAAGGCCTGATTAGAAACAGTCAACATGGATTTGTGTCTGGAAGGTCATGTTTGACTAATCTTCTTGAATTTTTTGAAGAGGTTACCAGGGAAATTGATAAAGGCAAGGCTGTGGATGTTGTCTATATGGACTTCAGTAAGGCATTTGACAAGGTTCCACATGGAAGGTTGATTAAGAAGGTTAAATCGTTGGGTATTAATAGTGAGGTTGCAAGATGGATTCAACAATGGCTGAATGGGAGATACCAGAGGGTAACGGTTGACAATTGTATGTCAGGTTGGAGGCCAGTGTCTAGTGGAGTACCCCAAGGATCTGTGTTGGGTCCACTGTTGTTTGTCATTTACATTAATGATCTGGATGATGGTGTGGCAAATTGGATTAGTAAATATGCAGATGATACTAAGATAGGTGGAGTAGTTGATAGTGAGGTAGATTTTCAAAGTCTACAGAGAGACTTGGGCCTTTTGGAAGGGTGGGCTGAAAGATGGCAGATGGAGTTTAATGCTGATAAGTGTGAGGTGCTGCATTTTGGTAGGACAAATCAAAATAGGACGTACAGGGTAAATGGTAGGGAATTGAGGAATGCAGTGGAACAGAGGGATCTGGGAATAACTGTGCATTGTTCCCTGAAGGTGGAATCTCATGTGGATAGGGTGGTGAAGAAGGCGTTTGGTATGCTTGCCTTTATAAATCAGAGCATCGAGTATAGAAGTTGGGATGTAATGTTAAAATTGTACAGGGCATTGGTGAGGCCGAATCTGGAGTATGGTGTGCAGTTCTGGTCGCCAAATTATAGGAAGGATGTCGACAAAATGGAGAGGGTACAGAGGAGATTTACTAGAATGTTGCCTGGGTTTCAGCACTTAGGCTACAGAGAGAGGTTGAACAGGTTGGGTCTTTATTCTTTGGAGCGTAGAAGGTTGAGGGGGGACTTGATAGAGGTTTTTAAAATTTTGAGAGGGACGGACAGAGTTGACGTGGGTAGGCTTTTCCCTTTGAGAGTGGGGAAGATTCCAACAAGGGGACATAGCTTCAGAATTGAGGGACAAAGGTTTAGGGGTAACATGAGGGGGAACTTCTTTACTCAGAGGGTGGTGGCTGTATGGAATGGGCTTCCGGTGGAAGTGGTGGAGGCTGGCTCGATTTTATTATTTAAGAGTAAATTGGATAGGTATATGGATAGGAGGGGATTAGAGGGTTATGGTCTGAGTGCAGGTAGATGAGACTAGGTCAGGGAGAATGGTCGGCGTGGACTGGTAGGGCCGGACAGGCCTGTTTCCATGCTGTAGTTGTTATATGTTATATGTTATATATGTTATACCCCACAAAACATTGCCTGCCAATCTTAGAAGGGCCCATTTATTCCTATTTTGTTTTCTGTCATCCTCTTAACCCATGCTAGTTTACTACTACTAATTCCATGTGCTCTACTCATGCTCACCAAGCTCCTCTGTAGGACCTTGTCAAAAGCCTCCTGAAACTCCAGATGTAACACGTCGACTAGATAGAGTCATAGAGTGGTACAGTGTGGAAACAGGCTCTTCGGCCCGACTTGTCCACACCGGCCAACATGCCCTAGCTACACTAGTCCCACCTGCCAGCATTTGGTCCATATCCCTCCAAACCTGTCCTATCCATGTACCTGTCTAACTGCTTCTTAAATGTTGGGATAGTCCATGCCTCAACTACCTCCTCTAGCAGTTTGTTCCAAATGTCCACCACCTTTTGTGCGAATAAGTTACTCCTCAGATTCCTATTAAATCTTTTCCCCTTCACTTTAAACCTATTAGTCAAACTTTTTGTGATTAATTCAAGAGATGTGGCTTCACAGCTGAGCATTTAATTGTCCATCCCTAATTGCCTTTGAGAAGTTGCAGTGAACTGCTTTCTTGAACAGGAGGTCTAAGGTTTGGAAGGTGCTATCCAAAGTGCATCCTGTAGATATTACAAGCTAGTGCTACAGCGTATCCAGCGTGGATTAAGCAAGTGGTTGTTGATGGGATGCCTATCAAGCGGGCTGCTATGTGCTTATGATGTTGAGCTCCTTAAGTGTTGTTGAAACTTCACTTGTCCAAGCAAGCGGAGAGAATTTCATCTCACACCTGATTTGAACTTTGCAGATGGTGGACAGGCATTGGGGAGTTGGGAAATTAGTTACTTGCCACAGGATTCCCAGCTTCTGATCTGCTTTTATAACTATATGTTTTTTTTGGCTGCTCCAGTTCAGTTTCCGGTCAATAATGAACCAAGGATATTGATAGCGAGGGAGGCAGTGAGAGTCTGGGAGAGAGTGTGATTTGTTCATTTTCAGAGTCATTAACTTCTCTAGTCTTTATTTCCTTATTTGCACTGTCTTCCTGCTCCTCAGAATTTCTGGAAGATATTTTTGTGTCTCTTATGAAGACAGAGCAGAAGTATTTGTTTAATTTTTCCATGCCCAATTCCTTATACCCTGTTTAAAAAAATGTCATTCTCTGCCTGTAGGAGACCCATATTAGCCTTTACTAGTCTTTTATATTTATGTACCACGGAAGCTCTTGCAACCTGTTTGTATTTCTTGTTAATTTACTCTCTATTTGCCTTTTCTTCTTTGATTTCTTGGTCATCCTTTGAATTCTAAAGTGCCTCCCCCAAACCATCAGGTGCACTACTTTCTATTTAAACTTTATAAGCTTTTCACTTATACTTAATATTGTTGTTAATCACAGCAATTGACTTTATTATTTAATGCCTTTCAAGAATATATATTTGTTGTAAATCACGTGTTATTTCTTTACGCGTTAGCTTCTACCTGTCCATTGTAATCCCTTTTAATGTAGTTTCCCTGTCAACCACAACCCACCTGCCCCAGATAACTTCAGAGATTATTTTGTTTACTTGAAAATCATGGTTCAACTACATCACTTTAAAAAAACGTTAAATTCTGTTATATTGTGGTCACCCCTTCTGAGGGCCCCCGTACTGAAAGTTATTATTTAATCCTTTTTCTCAAAGTCCCCCCTAAGGCATGATGTATCAAAGAGCCCTTGTGCTTTGTTTTAATTATGAATGAAATATTCCACCAATCTGCTTTGTTTAAATCAACTTTCTGTATTTATCTCTTGGAAATAAGGCACTTGTGTTTTATCTTTTCATTGCAATGACAAATAATTACCAACCTGAAAGACATAATTTAGGTTAAAAAAAAGCACAGGACAGTTAGAATTACATTACCACATGAGAATTCCTGTCAGAATTCATGGCCACTTCAACAAATTAGAATGTTTTTAAAAATGTATTATTTTCAAATAATCACACTGTGCATCTTGCATGAAGACATAGAGATGAAAGGAACTAGAGATGTCAATTTACAACAAAAAAAAGCAAAGTTCTGGAGTAACTCAGCAGGCCAGGTAGCATCTCTGGAGAACATGGATTGGTGCCATTTTGGGTCGGGACCCTTCTTCAGACTGATTGTGGTGAGGTAAGGGGGAAAAAGCTGGAAGAGAGGAGGGGCAGGACAAAGCTTGGCAAGTAGGGGCGGAACGGTGGTGCAGCAGTAAAGTTGTTGCCTTTCAGCGCCAGAGCCCAGGGTCTGATTCTGACCTCGGGTGCTCTCTACGGAGTTTGTACGTTTTCCCTGTGACTGCATAGGTCTTCATCGAATGCTCTAGTTTCTTCTCACATTCCAAAGATGTGCAGGTTTGTAAGTTAATTGGCTACTATAAATTGTCCCCATGGTGTAGGATAGACTAGTGTATGCGTCAGTGCAGACTTGGGCCTAAGGGTCTGTTTCCATACTGTATGACTAAAACTAAGTAATAGGTGGATACAGGTGAGGCATGATTTTTGATAGGCAGACGGGTGGATAAATGCCAGAGAAGATGATAGGTGTGAGATGATAGAATAGGTGTGAATTGTGGCGCCAGAGGAAGGAATGTAGGTGGAAGTGTTGTAGTCTGTGGCCTATTAGAAAAAAACAGGCAGACAACCGAATTCGTTTAACCTCTTTATTCTACTCACCCAGGTGGGAGAGAGTCTAGAAACCGAAGCGTTTAGAAACGCTTAGGAAGCCAGTGTAGTCTCTCTCTCCGAATGCTAACAATTACACACATTTTATACCCTTAATACATGTGCCAGTACATTTCCGTTGCTACCTTATATGGCAAGTTTTACAATGTCCTATAAATCTTTATGTGTCTTTCGGGACCTCCGTGTCCTTTGTGTCCATCGTGACCTCTTCTTTCTTGGGAACAAAGGGCAGTCCATATGGCAAGATGTTCTTCTTAACACTTCAAAGCTTTGAGGCCAGTTACTGATATCAGAGGATACGATCAGCCATAAACCGCGCTTCCATGCTGACAACAGGATGCCCCAAGAATAATCCGAGCTGGAGCTTTTACACCCTTTTTACACCCCTGCAATAAAACCCACATGGCTACATGCCGAATGTTCGCCCTTACAGAAGGGGGGGAGGACTTGGAGACATGGGTGTGAGTCCGGCATGGGGGGGAAGAAAGCAAGGGGAAAAAGGGTGTTTATAGGTTAGTTATCTAAACTTGGAGAATTCAATATTCATACTTTTAGGTTGGAAGCTACCCCGGTGGAATATGGAGGGAATGTCCTCTGGTGGCTTCATTCTATCAGTTGAGGAGGCCCAGGACAGAAAGGGAGTTAAAACGTTAGCAACCTAAAGATCTAGCAGGCCTTGGTGAACCGAGCGCAAATGTTCGGCGAAACAGTTCTGTCAATGTAAAAGAGGTCACATTGGGAACATCGAATGCAGTAGATGAGGTTAGAATATGTGAACAGTTGTCTTACCGGAAGTTCAGATGGGGTCCCTGGATGGATGTGATGGAGCAAGTATAGAGACAGATGTTGCATCTTCTGCAGTTGCAGGGGAAAGAAAGTACCTGGAGAGAGGATGGTTTGGGCAGGAGGGGTGTTTCGGAGGGAGCAATCTCTGTACAAGGCAGAAAGGGATGAGAAGATGTGATGTGGTTGGATCATGTTGAAAGTGACTGAAATATCGAAGTATGATGTGGTGGATGTGAAGGCTTTCTGAATTGTATTTATATTTATGAAGGCTATGTATATTTTGAATAAAGACATAATGGGTATAGAAATTGGGATGGGAATTGTAAATAATTGCAATCAGGACAACTGATAAAGTAACTCCATTGAACTACATTTGAATGATCAGGTGAGCTCGCCCACAAATGAAAGATAGCAAAGCATCAAATAGAAGAAAAATTGGAATTATGTAATCTGGTGTGCATTATAATCTGCAATTCAAATTAATTAATTGATTCCATGTTCTTGTTATGCTTTGATAAAACTCAAATGCGATTCTCAATCAATCTTAAATTTAAAAGAAATGGAGGATTTTATAGCACAAAGATTTGTTGATCTTACATGCAGAAAAATGTTAATCTATTTCTCTCCTTTTTTAATAATTATTTGTGTTTTTGAAGCCTGCTGTAAGTATTTGGCAATCAGAAGATATGAGGACACTAACAGATTGTTAAATGTTAATATATGCACCACTGTCACTTTAAAACAACACTTTGATAACAAATATTTACATAAAAATAAAAAAAGAACATTTTTCTTTGAATTCTACTCAAAAGAGAATTTCCCACTGGTCCTATGCATCCTCAGTTTCAAGTTAATATATGCTACCAATATCTTGTGTGACAAGTATTTTTTGCAGGTTAAAACTGGATGTTAAAACTGACTGGGAACATTTTCTACTTGATGACAATAAATTGTTTTTTATTTATCATATATCTCTTATGTTTCATCAGATTTTGTAGATTTGACTGAGCTATGTGTTTCAATATTTTTGGAATGAATATATTGGTAATGTTTTGCACGTAAAAAATCTGATCTGTATTTTTATGTGTGGATGAATCTTGCATTAATATTGTTTAAAATTTTTACATTAAATTCATGAAATCACCCTAATACATGCAAGGCACTATTACATAAAATAAATTGGTAATTCATTCTCAGATCCAGTTGATTGAGATGCTGATACTTTCATGGCAAACCTCTAGATTTTATTCCATTATATTTTATATAATAGATTTGAGGTCCCATCCCTCAAATTATGCATTATAACAAATATTTTTTTTGCTAATCGCTTGGATGCACAAAATATTTTTGTGTATCTTGCATTCTCTACAGGATTTAACAGAAGTGTTGATTTTGTCACTTGAGAAGTTAGAAGTTTGAAACAGGGTAACAGATCTTCTGAAATGTGTTGCTTATTCCAAATGGAGGCACTCTTACATTAATGTAGTGCTGCCGACTCCGAATGTGCAGATCCCACGTAATTAATAGCACTCTGTGAAATGGCACTGAAATCCAATTTTTGTCAGGAATTCTGATCCGTTGCCATCAGTGCAACCTTATAAGCATAAAAAACAGTTCAGTATATTAATAGAATTCACCCCAGTGAAAAGTTGCCTATCTAGGCATAATTTAATGTTTAATCTTGTTCTGCCAATGCCTTGCAGGTCCAACAATATTTGCTGACTTTTGTCATAAGGTCATAAGTGGTAGGAGTAGATTTAGGCCATGCGGCCTATCAAGTCTACTCTGCAATTCAATCATGGCTGATCTATCACTCCCTCCTAACCGCATTCTCCTGCCTTCTCCCCAAAACCTCTGACACCTGTACTAATCAAGAATCTATCTATCTCTGCCTTAAGAATATCCATTGTCTTGGCCTCCGCAGCCTTCTGTGGCCAAGAATTCTACAGATTCACCATCCTCTGACTAAAGAAATTTCTCTTCATCTCCGTCCTAAAAGAACGTCCTTTAATTCTGAGGCAATGACCTTTAGTCTTAGACTCTCCCACTAGTGGAACCATCCTCTCCACATCCACTACTATCCAAGCCTTTCACTATTCTGTATGTTTCAATGAGGTCCCTCATCATCTAAACCCCAGCAAGTACAGGCCCGGTGCCGACAAATGCTCATCATAGGTTAACCTACTCATTCCTGGGATCATTCTTGTGAACCTCCTCTGGACCCTCTCCAGAGACAGCACATCCTTCCTCCGATATGGTGCCCAAAATTGCTCACAATATTCCAAATGCGGCCTTTCCAGCGCCCTATAGAGTCTTAGCATTACATCCCTGTTTTTGTGTATAAGCCCTCTTGAAATATATGCTAGCATTGTCCTTCCGACTACCTTTTATTTATAATTAAAGATATTTTTTCTTTAGTCTGCAAACCCTATTTTAGCACACGTATAAAAATTTGAAGAAAGTATATTGCGGTCAATAATTGGATTACACAAATAATCCAATTGTTAATGCCGTGCAAGCACAGCAGTGCAAATACAGGGGAGGGTCTACTTCCAATTCATAATCAATCTCCAGATGAAAGTTTTTCTTTATCAACCAAATGTCACACAATTTTAAAATAATTTTGTTAGGCCTGTATTCTCAGAAGAAACTCTGTCCCTATTTGACCCATCCATTCCATTCTCTGATAATTTCTCTTTCCTGCAGTGGTCATAACCCAAATCCCACCTTTGCAGCAGAACATCATGTCTTGCACTACCATGGAATTGTCTTACTCATTATGCTCTGCACATATACATCACACACCGTCCTTGTGTGGATGACAATAAACGTGACTTAACTTTATTTGCCTTGAAGATTAAGAAAAGTATTGGGACAATAATTGTTGTGCTTGACTCTAACGTTCACTGAGATTGTCTCTGTTATAGACCTTATGGTTAGGATCTTGGTTTATATCCTGGCATTAAGCAAACATAAAATGTTGTCAAGTTTCTATGGATAGCTAAATTTGAGGAGGGTGTTCTCTAGTCACTTCTGAACAATGGAGTCAAAGACTTTAGTGAGGTAAAAAAACGGATTATGTTTAGTGGCCGGTGCTGCTCTTTGCATTTTATTTGGTGTTCTTCTGAATGGATGAAATCCACACTTCTATTTGGGGAACAACTCTTTTTGGCTTCTCTGAAGAGCCAATACAGAAGGATCCTATCCCCTAATTTCCTGGAGATTTCTGAGGAGTTGGAGGGGGTGCAGGTGAACCTCTGCCTCACCTGGAAAGACTGTTTGGGTCCTTGGATGGAGTTGAGGGGAGAGGTAAAGGGACAGGTGTTGCATCTCCTGCAGTTGCAGGGGAAAGTACCTGGGAAGGGGTTGGTTTGGGTGGAAAGGGACGAGTTGACCAGGGAGTTTCTGGGGGAATAGTCTCTGCAGAAAGCAGAAAGGGATGGAGATGGGAAGTTGTGGCCAGTAGTGGGATCCCATTGGAGGTGGCGAAAATGTTGGAGGATTATATGTTGTATGCGACGGCTGATGGAATGGAAGGTGAGGACAAGGGGGACTCTGTCCTTATTAAGAATGGGGGGGGGGGGGGAACAGAGCTGCGGGATATCGAGGAGACCCTCGTGAGAGCCTCATCTATAATGGAAGAGGGGAACCCCCGTTTCCTAAATGAGGAAATCTCTGATGCCCTAGCATGGAACACCTCATCCTGGGTGCAGATGTGGCGTAGACGAAGGAATTGGGAGTAGGGGATAGAGTCTTTACAGGAAACAGGGTGGGAAGAAATGTAGTCAAGATAGCTATGGGAGTCAATAGGTTTATAGTAGATGCCGGTCAATAATCTGTTTCCTGTGATGGAGATGGTGAAATCCAGAAATGGTAGGGAGATGTCGGCGATGGTGCAAGTAAATTTGAGAGCAGGATGGAAATTAGTGGTGATGTTGATGAAGTCAGTGAGTTCTGCATGGGTGCAGGAGGTAGCACCAATGCAGTCGTTATTGTATGTATCATACAAAGAGGCAGGCATAGCTAGGGCCCATGCCAGTGCCCATGGATTTGGAGGAAGTGTGAGGAGTCGAAAGAGAAGTTGTTGAGAGTAAGGACCAGCTCTGCTAGGCTGAGGAGAGTATTGGTAGATGGAAAGTGGCTGATTCTGCGGTTGAGTAAGAAACGGAGGGCTATAAGACCCTCCTGGTAGGGGATGGAGGTGTAGAACGACTGTCCGTCCATAGTAAAGATGAGGGAGTGGGGCTCTGGAAAAAGGAAGTTATTGAGGAGACGAACGTGTGAGGTGCCTTGGACATAGGTAGGGAGGGATTAATACTCTGTGAAAAATAAAGATAGAAATTAAAAAACTTTTCAAAAGTGAAAGTTACCCTTGCCCTTGGAATTTTTTCCCAACTGCTGTTTATTTGCATTTTGTTTCCTGATGTCCAAGGGCAAGTTTAACTTTCACTTTCGAAAAGTTTTTTAATCTCTATCTTTATTCTTCACAGAGTACTAATAGTTCCACTGAGATAATGAGGAACAGGTAGTTTTTATCCTTTTAAGTATATCCCACACCACTTATTTCTAATTCATGTCAGGATTAATTTTGCTATTAAGTGTTTTGTGTGTGAGCCACGCTGTTAATAATGATGTAGCCATGCATTATAATATTTTCAATTATGCTATAAGTTGTTAGGGAAAATAAAATAAGCCAAAGGTCACAATCTAATGCTCTAATGCTTGTGAAGCACAGGGAAATGCAACTCAATAATTGTCAAGCTCCCACATAATGTGCAGATCAAGGACTTTGTCGAGTGAATAAATTAATGTAAATATTGCTTTGCTAAATTTAAATATACTAAAATGAATCTACTTCTATAACTAATAGGAACATGACAAATAAAATCAGGATTTGGTCATTTTACTGCTCATGCTTGCTCCATTGTTCAGTAAAATCACGGATGATCCTTTACCTTGGAAGCATTTTCCTGTGCTGCCCGAGATAAAGTTCATGAGAAGCCTTCCTTCAATCCACTGTTAAACTTCAGAAATACTCTTTCTTGTTTTCCTGCTGTTAACACTACCGTTATCCTATAATGAATGAATCACTTAATCATAATGGGAAGCTTTCCAAAGCAATGTTATTGAAAATAGCCATTAATGCCACACATAACTGAGTCAAACTGCAATTAACTGATGACGAGAAACATTTTTGTTTGCCACAGTACTTGCACCAGTGAATTGTAATATAGAAATTTTATTAAATATGACCATGCAATTGAAATAAAAATTGTTACAACACAATCAAGAGCATTTCACAGTAAATAGATTGGAACATATATTTGAAACTGAATGTCTTGAAAGTAAACTTAATCCACTTGATCCCCCTGATTATTCAAATTACCATCGTCCATTACTGTCATCTCATGAGCTTTGAACATGGACTGTCACTGTAACGACTGTCAAACCTGCTTTTCTGATGATGGTCGGCTTTCTCCTTTCTGAACGATAGCTGCAGCCAAAAAATGATCAATCACATCCAATGAAGTAGGCCTCAGCTCTTCAAGTACACATCCAGGTAGTTTTAAAAAGGGATGAAGGTTTCTCCCACTCTGTCATGCAGTGAACTCCTGCTGTCCGGGTGAAATAATTTTACTCGCTTTTTCCCCAATTCTTCAACGTGGAGTCTGTGACTTCTGGTGTTTGACCCTTTTCTCAGCAGAATAAGTCCCTCTGTTTATTCTTTCTCAGCTCATAATTTAACCTAATGTATCAGATAAGAATGTGAATTCAGACACTTGATTTTGGCTGGTATCATTTCAATCATGTTTATCCTACAACCTCTGAAAGAAACATTGGATTATCTGCATTAAAATGGTGACAACATTCCTAAAATAATAATTAATGGGCACTATTTCTACAAAGTTCAGAATTTCTTTTGTAGAATTTTCCTTACTAAATGAAACTATGTGGTAAAAGAAATTATATTACAGCAGAGAGAATAATTTAGACTGCAGGAGAGAGTATGATTTAGACTTCTGCTACCCAGAACTGCTTTAAACATCATTAAGCAGCCCACTTGGCTATGTAATGTTGATGTTTTTATGCAACATTAATTAAAACCAACCCTACATCAGTAATGCCATGTGCTATGACTTCTAAAAGTAAATATTATTTCATCTAAATTAATGAAATTTGTACGTAACTTCTAAATTCCATTGACATTGAAGAACAGCTAGTCATGTATTAATCTTGAAATTAATTTGATATGCTGCTGTTTAGAGAAACAAATTAGAAAACTAAAATATGACTTAATTATAGCAGCAATGGTTTGTCTTGCACTATTAATCTCTGTTACAGAAATAAAAAGGGAAGGGCATGAACAGTTTTAAACACAAAATAAGAATTTGAAGCATGGGGGTGTGCAGTCAGTATAATCTAGTGAAATGCACACGCTGAGTAGGTTAGTGCAGGTTAGGATTTAGGCAGCAAAACTTAAAGGTCTGAGGTTCATGAAGGAAAACCCCAGCTGGAGAATAGGGAAGCTGTCATGTCTGGAGCTACCACTTTAAGTTTGAGTGTATAAACTACATGTGTCAGGGCAGAGGTGAAAAGAGGTGAAGTTGCCATCTTGTTCCTCTAGTATCTTTGGTCGGCACAGACCCGGTGGGCTGAAGGGTCTGTTTCCACGCTGTATCTCTAAACTAAAGTGAATTAAGAGGATTGAAGTGGGTGAGCACTGTGGGACCAACAATCACAATTTTATTGGCTTTAAAATAATTACGGATAAGGACAGGGCTGGTCCATAGGTTTTAAATTGGGACATAGCCAGGCTTGATGATGTTAGTAAAGGTTTCTTTGCAAGGGTAACTTTTGCAAGGACTTGAAGGGTTCAGGATGCGCCTAAAACGTGGCGACTCTTATGGACTGATCCGGTGTGGTTTACTATCTTACACTCTTATACATAGGATGATTGTGCTTAATGTATAGTAGGAATGTCACTGAACTATATTTAGGTACACGTGACAATAAAGGTACACGTGGCAAAAAAAAAAACTGTATTTAGGTACACGTGACAATAAAGTACCATTGAATGCTTGAAAAGTAATTCGAGAAGGTTATTTGTAGGCAAAGGGATGTTTCGAAAGGGATGCCCATGTTTTAAAAGTTTGATAGTGCAAGTTTAAGATGAATGCATAGTCTTTTTCCCGATGTAGGGGAATCATGACCAGAGGGCACAGGATTAAGGTGAGAGAAGGAAGATTTTATAGGACCCTGAGGGGCAATGTTTTCACAGGGAGAGTGGTGGAGCATGTGTTTAGAGAAGGTGGTTGAGGCAGGTTGACAACGTTTAAAAGATATTTAGTACATGGATAGAAATGATTTAGTGGGATATGGGCCCAATGCTTAAATGTTTCATCTTGTAAGGCATGGACGAGTTGGGCCGAAGGACCTGTTTCCATGCTGTATGACTCTATGATTCTCCGAAGAGTTTGGAAAGCTGGTTTATTGGGCTGTCTCAGAACTTCTGCCTTTGGTCTCCAATATAGTGCAGGACATACTTACCTGTTGAGGTAAAATCTACTGTAGCATTGTGAAGTCTGAAACAATAACAGGTCGAATTATTAATAGGATGTGGACTGTATCTTGTGACCAATAATCTGATTCAATTTTGATCATAGTTTGTTATGAGTTATTTATGTTCTATTGCTGTCCAGATTTTTTGCTTTATGGATGTATGAAAAATAATAATAATATTATGTGTGGGAATATGGTGTAAAAAGGGCATTGACCTAACACTAAATAGCTCCATCAGTGGCCAACGAGCTCTAAAAATGATACAATTAATGGCACTTTGGATTGATTAACTGTATATTACAGTTTGTGAAGCTATTATTGTTATTACCTGTCTTGAGTGCACAACCATAATGGTCAAGAATAATTCTGTTAGCATATTTGGTGATCAGCATTTTAGAGTGAGGGGCAGGTTCCATTTAGACTAAATTCTATCCTCAAAGCATTGCTGTATCATGAGGAAAATAATGTGCTACTTTTCAGCGATGAACATAATAGATTAAAAACCTTAATAAAACAGTACCTGGATGAAATACCAGTAAGCAAAATGATATGCTTTTTAATTTATCGCTATTAACTAAATGTGTATATACTTATAAAATGTAATCATTGTTGTAAGAAAAGTTATTATTGGTTTGCTGACCCAAGGTTGTGCGGATATAATTTGTGAACTTTCTCACAGTAAGATAATGATGGATGAGTTCATGAGATATACAGTGTAGTTGAGGAAAAGCAGGTTGATTGAAGGACTGGACCAGATTACCAGAAGCTAGATGGGCCACTTGTCACATCTTGGCTCTTTCATCAAAAAAGAACTTACAAATCCACGATCTTAAAGTCCACATTTGAATTGAGTGATTTGTAATTCCATCTCATATAGCACCAGCATGCCTTTTGCATGACACCATAGGGATTGCAGATGATCATCTCGGGAGATAATGAAATCTGGGAATGTAACGTTGTCAGAATTTCACATATTAACTGGCAAATATTCATTTTATTTCCTGTTGTGACATTGCAAGTGTATTATATCATGTGTGTTCCACAGGGCTCAGTTTTGCTTTAATTAACTAATTAAACTTGCATTCTGATAGAATTTGGATTTTGCAAAAGGCTTATAATCTTGTGAACAATCATGCTACCAATACTCCAGTGCAATGCTGATATATTTGTTTAGAACCCATGTCACAGTTTTTGCTCATCTTTGCCAGAAGAAGCATTGCATTTACTGGCAAAAATCTGTTATCCACAATAAAATAAATTAAAATATATGCAGTGTTTTCTAACTGGCCATCAGTAGATAACATTTAGAGTTTTCAGATATATTTCAGAAAACACCCCAATGACTTTACATAATTTGGAACATCAATACATCAAAATTCATTTACGGTGATTTGTTTAATCATTGGCTTCATTAACCAAAACAAAGAATCCATCAAACTCGTCTATCAAAATAAAACTAAAGTGAAACTGTTAACACATCTCCAGCATGGTACAATATAGCTGTTGATTGATCAGTTCAATCACCCAAGTCTCCCATTTAACTTTTTTTGCAGATGTTACCACGATATGTCCCTTCTGTTTAAAAGACAGTGTTCTTTTGTGGATGTTCATTCTCACAGTGGTTGAATCAGCTTGTGGCTTTTCTCCCCTTTCTTCATGGAGCTCACCAACTTATCTTTACATATAAACCAATGTGAACATACTGTACAAATGTAGAGGAATGACAAAACTGACCATATCTTTTCAGAAAGCAGCAATGCCCATCGTCTGGAAAGTGAAATTTTAACTGATTTTATTTTGTCCCTCACTTGGCTCAAGTCTATTAAAGCCTGTCACGAAATCCCAAACATAGCAGTGGTTGACATCGGGAAATTGAGTATAGACTAGTCCTTCACGGATAAACTGACTGCTGCATTTTAGAAAAATAATCAATTGGTTATAAAGCTCAATAGGATGTGTTTAAAAAAGGAACTTGCATTTGTCTAATGACTCACGTTCAAAAAACATCCAAAATACTTTTTGTACCATAGTCATGTGGGCAGTACGTGAGAGGTACTTGTATAAATTAAAGGTGCATTTTCTCTTTCTGATTAATAGCTTGATCTTGTACCAGAAAGACTGAGTTAGCTGAAAGAGTATATTTTTTTCAAGTGAAAACCTATGCAGTGAAGCTTTGGCAATCATGCCCCTCCACCTGGAAATGTTGACTGCCGACTGAAACTTTGGATCAGAGCGATGTTTGAACCTTTCCTAGTACCAAACCAAAATGACAAACACTTCAGCTGTGTAAATATATGTGCAGGTAACTGGAAAGAATGAGAGCGAGAGATTAATCTTATCAAAGGTATTTCTGTAAACTTTTGGAGGTCTGTGATAGAAAGCAGGAAGACTGTTACAGAGCTAATAATTATCTTGGCCTGACTACTGCCTGCAAGTCATTCGCAGAGTCATTATAGGTCTGTTTCCTTTTTTGTTCCGGAGTGTATCCCAGATAATTATGTAGTGCCATCTCATCTTTCACTTTTGAATATTCGGGTGAAACTCCTTCCCGCAAGATTTCCAACTTTATAAATGAGTTTCTAAAAGCAGCAAGGACAGTTTGCAAAGCGTAGAAAGAATATGTGCAAAAGAACCTACCCTTTGACCTCGACCATATCTCTCATTATTCTATGTAAATTAATCTCCATACAAAGATACCCATTCTCAGTAAGTTTTTAATTTCCAGGCAACTAATGCAATCCATTCTTGTGCTATGTATCTGCTTTCCATCGATAAGGGGATCTGTGCACGCTTATCATACGTGGCAGCTGCACACTGCAATTGTTATTCAAAACAAAGATTAGTTGTGTACAACAGAGTCACACATATTGATTTTAATGCCAACGGTCTATCCCTCTAGCAAATCTTAACTTCTTTAACTAAAATAAATCTAATAATTCAAACAGTTATTTTCATCCTTTTAAACTCTCAGAATTATGACTTATTTTCAGGAATGTCAGCCATGGCATAATTTCTATCAGATTTCCTCCCAGTCTGGAGGCTTTATGTTCAAGTCCCATATAAACATTCAGACCAAGGACCCTCTGCTCATCAATATTCCTTGGTGTCCTACTATTTACTCTATATGTCCTATTCCGACTTAACTTCCTACTTGACTTGTCTATATCCTGCTAAAGCTTAGACATCCTTCTCTATCCACAACACCAATATTTGTGTCATGTGCAAAATTACTAATCATACCTCCTACATTTACATCCAAGTCTTAGTACATATCACAAACAAGGATTCCAGCACCTATTCCTGAGTTGCACACTGATCACAGATTTATAATTACAAAAGGTTCCTTCCACCATTGTCCTCTGCCTCCTATCACCAAGCCGATTTTGAATCCAATTAACCAATTAACATTGGATTCCATCTGCCTTAACCTTTTGGACCAACCTACCAGGTGAAACTTTGTCAAATGCCTTACTGAAGTCCATGTAGACAATGTCTGCTAACCTACCTCCATTAATCTTCTTACTTATCTTCTCAAAAAACAGACTCAAATTAGTGAGACAGGATGTCCCCTCTACATAACCATGCTGACTATCCCCCTTCAATGCCTGGCATTTCAAAAGTACATGTATCTTATCCCTTAGAATTGTTTCCAGTATTTCTTCTGTGACTAACATAAGACTCACTGGCCTGTAGTTGCTTGTCGTATCATTGCTAGTCTTCTTAAATATAGGACCATCATTAACTATTCTCCAATCTGATAACATCTCACCGTATAGCTACGAAGATGCCAAAATCTCAACAGGGCCCCAGCTATCTCCTCCCTTGCAAAGGCACTATAAAAACTGGACATATTTTGTACCATTCACGTGTCTTTGTTTATAGATTTATTCACAAAATGCTGGAGTAACTCAGCAGGTCAGGCAGCATCTCGGGAGAGAAGGAATGGGTGACGTTTCGGGTCGAGACCCTTCTTCTCGACCCGAAACGTCACCCATTCCTTCTCTCCCGAGATGCTGCCTGACCTGCTGAGTTACTCCAGCATTTTGTGAATAAATCGATTTGTACCAGCATCTGCAGTTATTTTCTTATACTCTTTGTTTATAGAATTGGCCGTGCTTCAGCTTCAAAGAACAGGAAACATTTTTATGAAGACACCAACTAATACATAACATCTTGATCCAATGATATAATTAATTCTGTGCTTTGAATCAAAGTGCATGAATGCATTAAATCTTTGTTTCAATTCTGCATGAGAAAGAATAAAACTACATCAATAAAGTTTTGAACAATTTGCTGCATGTACTTTTAAAGGACCATTTAACTACTTAAAATGTGGTACTTGAGACACAAGGAACTGCAGATGCTAGAATCCTGAGCAAAACATAAAGCAGCATCTGTGGAGGGAATGGACAGGTGATGTTTCGAGTCAGGTCCCTTCTTACGGATAGTAGTAGTTAGTGGGGTTTATGGCGAGTCCGAAACTTGCTAGTTGTAGACGAAGTTTATTGCAGCCGCAATACACGAATACAGAATCAAAACAACAAGTTACAGGACAACCAATATAAACTTACTGTCTTCCTTGAAGACTTCGCCGAACTGGGTAAATCGGGCGCCAAACGCGCACCTGACATCGCTGGCCAATCAGCGATGTCGTTTGCTGGACCAATCCTCATGGTCGCGTTCCCACGTGACCTCGCTGGCCAATCCGAGGGTTCGACGACCTGGACCATTCTCTATGGTCGCTACATGACCCCCCCCAGAACCCGAGGTGCGGAACCTAGCAGGGAGCCGGATTTCGCGACCATAACGAGTACGGAGAGGGACAGCCTGAACCACAGGAGCCGGAGGTTCCGGACTTGGTGGAACAGCCGGAACGGGAGGTTCTGGAGGAACTACCGGAACGGGGGGTCCTGGAGGAACTGCCGAAACGGGGGGTCCTAGGGGAACTGCCGAAACTGGAGGTCCCGGAGGAACTGTCGGAATGGGGGTTTGTGGACTGGGCGGAACTAACGGAGGTCGGCCTCTTCTAGGGGTTTGACCGACCAGGACTGGTTGATCTGGGTCCAAATGGGCAGGTTTGAGCCGGGACACCGAGACGAGTTCACTCTTGCCGCCCATGTCTAAGGTGAAAGTAGCCGTTCCCTTACGTAAAACCCGAAACGGCCCTTGATAGACCCTCTGCAACGGGGCGCGATGGGCATCTTTACGCAAAAAAACAAACTCACAGTCCTTCAGGGAAGACGGTTCATGTACCATGGGACACCCATGACGTGAAGTCGGCACTGGAGCCAGGGAGCCCACCCGTTCCCGGAGAGCTGCTAACGCTGATGGGACTGTAGGGAGCAGGGCTGAAGTGTCCGGAAACAGATCTCCAGGTACTCGAAGGGTCGAGCCATATACCAGCTCTGCGGACGACGCACCGAGATCTGGCTTAGGAGCCGTCCGGATGCCCAACAGAACCCAAGGGAGTTGGTCTACCCAGTCTGGGCCTTCAAGCCTTGCACAGAGGGACGCCTTAAGTTGGCGGTGGAACCTTTCTACGAGTCCATTTGCCTGGGGGTGATATGCAGTTGTGGGTTGCAATTTGGACCCGTACAGTTCCGCCAGCGCGGCCCAGAGGGACAAAGTGAACTGTGGTCCTCTGTCAGTTGTAATAACTGCCGGGACCCCGAAACGAGCTACCCAGTGAAGGGCCAAAGTCCTAGCACAAGACGCTGACGAGATATCACACAATGGGAAAGCCTCTGGCCACCGGGTGAACCGATCCACCACCGTGAGGAGGTGGGTGTAGC